>NC_059157.1:130099446-130346687 GCF_019923935.1 Bubalus bubalis | reverse complement strand
ACCCCTGACTTTAAAAAGATCCTTAAATGGCATTCATCTTTTTTTCCCTAATTTTTCTGACACTACTCCCCTCTACACCCTTCAGAATATACTTGAAAATCAGTATAATCTATCATCATTTTACCTTCCTCCCTAAATGTTATATTTAAAATATTTAATATATTTAAAATATTTAATATTTGTAACTCCTTCTGAGGCTATTTTCCTTTGTTAGGTACAGAACTAAGGATGTGTTAGTGAAGGTGTGGGCTAAGCTGTTGTAACAAAGTATCTGTGACATACAATGGCATCAATAAGCTGGTGCTGTGTGCGTTTAGTCGCTCAGGCTTGTCCGCTTCTTGCAACTCCAGAGACTGTAACCTGCCAGTCTCCTTTGTCCATGGGATTACTCCAGGCAAGAATACTGGAGTGGGTTGCCATTTTCTTCTCCAGGGTATCTTCCCCACTCAGGAATCAAACCCAATTGCAGGCAGATTCTTTACTGCCTGAGCTACAAGGGAAGCCCATCTGGAAGCTAGAAGTTTATTTACTTCTAAATAAGCTAGAAGTTTATTTACCTCTTTCTACTAACTGTCTAATGGTTCCTGCCTAGTAGGCCACACTGGCATTCTCAATGTTTCCAGAGTTATTCGTTTGAGCCATCAGCACTTCCCAGACAGCAGGAAGGATGCAAGGAATAATGCATGGCAAGTGGGTTTGACTTTGGGAACATGACCCTGAATGACAGACATCGCTTCAGCTCCCATCTCATTGGCTCAGATGCAGCTTCATGGGTACACCTAGTTACAAGGGAGTCCGAGAAATGCAGACTTTTATTGTCTGTGCTTATCTGCAACTCAGGTCTCTTACTATTACAGGGAAAATCAAGAGGGTAGACACTGTGGACAGGTGGCTGCCTATGCCACAGTCTTTCTGACTGGTCCCAGTCAAGTTCTATTACTGAGGCAATGGAAATATTAAGTACCAAGTCTCAAATGTTCTTCTTCATGGACTCAGTGCTAGAGACTTTAAAAATAATAAGCAAATAACACTAAAATAATCAGAGGATCAAGTTTGTGGACTTTAAGGACACGTCAACCACTTCACTGGCAAAAATCTGTGGTCAGACCTGCATCAAGCTAGCTGGTTGGGTTGCCAGTTACCAAAAATACAATTAGTAGGGAGAGTTGTTTTTAACAAGCTTCAAAATATTATATTTGCTTCTTGGCTTGGATGAGTGATGTATCAATATAAAAGTCCATGTTATGGGTTGGGGATTTGTTTAGAAGTAATAGGATAAAATTGCTGAAAGAGATTCTGTCCAATTCTACGTTTTAACAGAAGAGGAAACTGAAACTCGGAGCAGTTAAATGACTTCTCCAAAAGTAACAGAGCTGGCTGATAGAAAAGCATTTTGTGGAAGTGCTGTATTTGCAGGGTTAATGGAATGAGTGAATGAATGAATGAATGTTTGAATACTAAATAAATATGAAAGGTAAAGCAAGAAGTCGTTGAAGAGACTGGAAGTAAACAAAAACATTGTCACTGACAGGTAAACAGACAGATGGCAGATTTAAAAGGTCGCATGGCAGTCATACTTAAATTTTACGAGATTTAAGCTTTAAATGGGCCACCCTGAACTAGACATTTATATTTAATTTTCCCTGGGAACTGTTTTGGCTTTGCCTATAAACACATCATGATGACAGCATGTAGGTTCCCTCTTCTAAAGCTCTGCTTATTCCAGAATTCAATCAGGTTAGGTCAGATACCTTGACAACCAGGAGCAGAATCTTCAAAAGAAACCCAGCGCAACTCTTTGAAAGTGTATTTTTCCTATTATTAGGACAGGGTACTGTCTTGCTGTGCTGTTTTTTCCTACACCTTGACAGTGTTTCATGAGTCACCTTTGCTCAGCCTGACAGCGGATGGTTCAGAAGGTCACAGCCTTCTTCCTGGCTCAAAAACCCTGCACATTCCTGGGACGAAGGGCATTGTTTCACAGGAAGAAAGCTTATTAGGTTAAGAGATACATTAATGAGTTCTGCAGCCGTCTATGCGCTGTAAATAAAGAAGAAGAGAAAGGATAATAAGGAAAAGGAAGCCAAAACACACAATGAAAGCCTTAGAAAGTTGAGTTTTCATACAAAAAACTATCTGAAGAAAAATTAATTTGCTTCTTTGCTCCTTAGAACACTGATTCCAACCTCGGTTTTGTGACACTCCAGGATGTCCCCAATTATCTCAATGACTGTCATGAAATGTTCCAAAGAATTCTTGAAATGAAATTAGTTTTATTTCATTTAAAAATAGATGGCCAGCCTCTCTTCAAAGAGTAAGGGAATCAAATGAGCAATTGGCTGCCACCTGCTCAAAAGGTTTCCAGGCACCAGGTTAGGTCTGATGAAAGCTGCAGAGCTATTTTGGAATGGAAATTTTTAATACTTATCTAGACATTTATATCCTCCAAATCCACCTGGGACTTCTTTTTTTAAAAAAATAGAATACTAATAATAGTGAGAATGATGTTGTTGAGATGTTTCCTTCATGAATCACCCATGGTGAGGTGAGGCTGCAGAAAACACTAGAAAGAGCAAAAGGTTGAGAATCAGATGATCCTGCTTGGAAACTGTCTGGTTCACTTAACTGTGGAAGGATCTTAGTTTGTTCTTCTACGCAATGGGGATAATAGCAAGTATTGACTTCCTAGGAGTGTCATGGCATGAAATGAGATAATGTGTGTAAAGCATGTAGCACAGTGGCTGCCTCACAGCATCTACAATAATGGAAATGCTTTTCTTACTATCTTCTGACTTTTAAGATGGAAGAGCAAACTGATGAAAACCTCCCTGGTGGGGTGGTGGTTGCGGCCCTGTGTGATGGTGCTGACCCCAGTGTGGAGGAAGGAGGAAGGAGTGTGCCTGCTACCCTTGGAGATGACCAGAGTCCCCATCTTTTTCTCCAAGGAACTGCACCTCACCCAATGGCTGAGCTGTTTTCTACTCCTTTCCCATTAACGCCACTGGGAGAGCAGCCCCCCATGCCTCAGAGATAGTTCCACTGCACTATTTAAAAAGTTGAGAAAAGCACGTGAAGCCAGTGATCTATACGCATATACTGAGGTTAAGGCAGCAACAGGGGTAGGTGGAGAGCGGAAGTGCTTTCTCTTGGTCAGGAAGTTCTTAGAACATGAGAGCAGACACCCTCCCTTAAGGAACAAGGAAACTGAGACCAGGAGAGAGGGGGTGGCTTCCTGCAAACCACACAGCAAGTTAGGGACCAGGCTTTCCTATCAACCATGCTGCTTCTCCTCTGTCTTGTGGTATGTGCGATACTCAGAATGAGGGGAAGAATTGAGTTTTACCAGCCTCAGCAGGTATCTACTTTTATTTTCACCGAGATAGATGTCTCAAATATTATCCCAATGTTCAAATAGAAAAACTAAGTTCTAGGTGAGTTAAGTCTTCTGCCTAATGACACAGGACTTTTAAGAAATGGATTTTGTTTTCATGTGAGCCTTGAAATCAAGGTGAGGGAATGGCTGTAATGAGACATGATCATAAAGAGAAGTCATAAATATGAGTCAAGAGTTAAGGCACGAATGAGCAATCGGATGTATGTGTAACAAGGTAACCTGAACACATACCCATTGCTAACCTAACACTTACCCAGAGCTTAGGAAAAGAAAGCGTGCATGAGCACCTTAAAAATGTGTTTTGCTAAATCAGGGTCTTTTGAACAGTAAGAGAAATAACGCTGCCACTTCGGGTCTCCACACTGGGTAGCACTCTTGAGGCTTGCCCCTCTCAGGTGCCATTTCCATGTCAGGCTGGAGGCTGGGCTGGTGGTGCAGTTTTACCTGTGTTCAGTGCAAAGACAGCAGTGTGGGCAAAACAAACAGCGGGCTAACAGAGGAGAGTGCAAACAAACAGCACTGGCTGTACATTTCAGAGCAAAATGCCCCAGGTATGGAAGTGCCTGGGGGGTTAAAAGGTCACCTGTCAGCCACGTTTGTCCACTCCCCTTAAAAGGGTAATTGTGAGTAAATTTGCTGTCCAAGGAAGAAGCTGTAACCTTTCTTAATGTATGTGCTATGTTAATCAAGATGTAGCTGAGCAATTCGAATGGCTAAAACAAAATATTTGGTGAAATTCAACATCTTCGCAGGCCACAGTCACCAATGTGACCCCACCATATTGCCCTTGGGTATCATTGAGGAGCCCCCTGAGAATCTAGCAGTTTGATCATCTTGCAGCTTATATGTAAAGGAGACATTAAGAATTGGCAACCAAAGTACTCAGATTTATATTTTAAAAATATTCTTTTTCTTACTTAATTTACCCCTCAACACTCCAAGTTATATTTGATTTTTTAGCAGTATCTTAGGGAGTAGCATAGCAACATTCCTGGATTGTATTTAGAGCCAGTTCACAATTCATGACATGGCCTAGTTATGAGAATCCATATTATGTTCCAAGGGCTAGCATATAAAGATAAGTAAAAATGATCTCCACACTCAAAGACTAGACAGGGTGGAAATCAAGAGAAGAAAACAAAATTACATTTTTTCCACTTTTCCCTTAAAAAAATCATATGCTCACAAGTAGATTATAATTGCCATTAACAATCCATATTTCTAACACTAAATCATTTATGTATTATATTAACTGCATTTGTAAAGGAAAACAAACTTGGGTTTAAGATGTAGCTTAATAGTTTACTAGCTGTGGCTCTGAACAAGCTGTCTAACATCCTTGAATCTATAAAATGGAGTTCATAACATTAACCTTAGAGGCTGGCAAGGCTCCGAAGTGCATGGAGCACCTAGGGTGGCATGGGACACAAAGTAGGTGTTCAATAAATGGTGATATTATTATTTATAGCTTATTCTCTGTCTTCAGAGTTCTAAGACTTGTCTAATTTCAATTATAAAGCATTTAG
Source organism: Bubalus bubalis (assembly GCF_019923935.1). Lineage (NCBI taxonomy): Eukaryota > Metazoa > Chordata > Mammalia > Artiodactyla > Bovidae > Bubalus > Bubalus bubalis. The sequence goes on along the minus strand of NC_059157.1, from coordinate 130,341,767 downwards.
ACAATGTTTCAGATAACTTTCAGTCTTAAAAATCTGTCCGTAGAGAATTTTCCCAATGTTTTTTTTATATTACCACTTTATGGTTTTTATTCATGTAAACATATAAACAGACATGGATAACATATATGTTATAAAACCTGAAAAACATGGGGACCAATCATTTAAGTTAGAGGATAAAACATCATTAATATTATTAAACCTTCTCCGAGAGCTCTTAAGTATTGACATTTACTATAGATTTTTTACTTATTTTATTGCTACATTCTTATTTCTCAGAATTTCAGATGATGGTTTTAACACAGTGTTTGTCAGAATGGTAAAGGAAGTGGCAGGGAAGGTAGAAAACATGGGAATGGAGTAGGAGAATTACAAGGAGGGAGCCTATTGATTTTCCACAAGATTAACATTAAATATGCCCTGAATACCAGTTAGGGGGAATTTAGGCTGAATCCTATTGTCTATGTGGGAGCTATTTTTGCTCTATGGTTTCAAAAAAATATAATAAAACTGCATTTTATTAGCACTTTATAAATTTAAGTACACCAGGGAAAATTGCCTTATTTAACATTACTTAGTTACCGAAAGGCACAATGTTAGAAACTAATATTTTTACAGAAGACTGACATTAATAATCGGTTATACTTCCCTTAAGAGCTTAGTAATCTTTGATGAATAAAAAAATTCTCTTCTGAAGAGGAAAATAAGAAAACGTTTTAGAAAGTAAACAACAGTTGACAGAGGGCTCTTTCCCTGTCTAGTAACCCAAAATGACCATCATAATCACTGATTAATGTCTATACAAGTATCTGTCACAGGAGAATTCCAAGTAATGCTACAGACTTGTTATGTTCAAAGAAAACAAAAATCTCCTGCCAGTGGTACACAAATCAGACTTCTCATATAAGGTCAACAAATGCTGAAGTAAAAAACATGAGAAAAAATGCCATGGGGGAGGGAAGGATTGGGAGTTTGGGATTAGCAGGTGCAAACACTTATACATAGAACAGATTAACAAGCACGTCCTACTGTATAGCACTGGGAACAATAGTCAGTATTCTGTGATAAACCAAACTGGAAAAGAATGTGAAAAAGATTATATCTATGTAAAACTGAACCACTTTGCTTTACAGCAGAAATAAGCACAACATTGTAAATCAACTATACTTAAATTAAAAAAAATTTTTTTAATGCCAAAGTAAAAAGTGTGAACATTGGAAAGGAGGCTTATATCTTATTCAGTTTTAATGTTAAAAATGGAGAGAAACATTAGCTTCGAGTATAACACAATGTGGATGTTTCCTTTTTGGTTACCTATTGTGGCTGCTAATTAAAAACTTCTGTATTTTACAAAAGTTCTCTGGCTGACTTCCTGTAAAACTTTCCCTAAAAGGTCTTTTGGGTTTGTTTTTGGCTTGATTATGTTCTTTTTTTTTTTTTTTTTACTATTCCAACGCACTTACAAATAGGCCTAAAGTACTCTTTCTTAAACCATAAGCGTAGGGACAATAAAAGGAAGGTATTCTGTGCAGTCTAGGAGATAATAGTGTCCGGTGCCTGGTCAGCAGTAATAACCAGATGTTCAAACCGTGCGTTTGGTGGTAATATCATCCAAAGTGATTCCCTGTGGAAATCCATGCTCTGTGAAGGGGTAACAGAGCTTTGCAATGATAGGGTAATATTTGCGTTTCTTATCTTTAAAGCATTAGTCATTTTATTGTTTTCATAAGGAGTTGTAGCTAAAGATGATGTTGTTAAAGAAAGCCCTGAGAAGTGGATAGAGAAATCTTTTGCTTTCAATTTTTCTTAGAAACCCTTCATGTGCTGCCTCTCCAGGCCATTGCCTGGCACCCCCACCTCCATCAGACACACACATACACACACACACACACACACACACACACACACACAGAGCACTGGTGCGTCTCTAGTCTGGCCTATGCTGCCTGGGGGGTTTCTGCGGCAGCTGTGATATCCTGAAGGGTGTGTGAAATTGAAGACAAACATTTTTACTAGGAGTTTACAGCCTTAACAAAGTAAACTGCAAGCCCTCCAGGTGTCCTTGATGGTGGGAACAAAGGCCTGTGGTGCAGCAAAAAGAGACCTGGGTTTTGAATTAGAAGGAGCTGCGTTTGTATTCCTGCTTCAAGTTCATGGGCTGGGTGAACTTGGGCAATCACTTTCTCTCTGAGAGTCTAGATTTCATCATGAGTCAAATGGGGGTGCAGACTAGATTGTTTCTAAAAGCCTTTATCCAGTCCTAGGGGTCTATAGTTCTAATGTTTGCATTACCTTTTATATTTTATTAGTTACTTTCCCATAATTTTTTTTTATTCTTAAATGCCTAGGAACCAAAGAATAAAATTACATTTCTGTTGTACTTACTTTGGGTGACTTTTTTACCTCCTTATTTTAAAAAATTGAACATGGCCTTTAAAAACAAGCAACAAAAATGAGACAGAAGTTGCTGTTAGGTATCTCTTCTCAAGAAGCCAAAAGATGGTGGTGGTATTTTGGTACTGCTTCAGAGCAAAGGAATTTTTATTTCCTTATTACTCTAAGATAATTTATTTTTCAAATATTCAAAAAAAGTAATCTTAAATCCTAGAGGTTTCATAAATGAATCATTATTAATTATGAAATTTTGTATCATGCATTTTAGTTTACAAAACGTGCAGTTTACCTGCAGGATCTCATGACCTCACCTAGCACTGGTCCCACTCTATTAGACTGATGTTGTTAAGACATATGCTAAGTCATGTCCATCACCTTGGAACCCCCATGGACTGCAGTACACCAGGCTTCCCTGTCCTTCACTATTTCCTGGAGCTTGCTCAAACTAATGTCCATTGAGTCAGTGATGCTATCCAACCATCTCATCCTCTGCCACCCCCTTCTCCTCTTGACTTCAATCTTTCCCAGCATCAGAGTCATTTCCAAGAGAGGTACTAACCTCTCCATCTGACTGGTGGGAAGTTGAGGCTCAGAGAGTTGCTGAGGCTCAGCAGAGACCCCCAGAGCCAGGGTCTGAATGCACATACCTCCTAGTGTAGGGTGTCATGTAAATGTTCATGTGATTAAACTAAAATTATTCATTTCAAGGCTACTACATACATCAAGTGGCATTTCACCTGGATTAGGTCAAGAACTTTAGCTCATTTCTAGTCTGAAGCTTAGATTCCTTGAATGCATAAAATGGCTCAAAAATTGGCCAGGGTTCAGATTGGAAAAAAACAGGTGTATCAATTCAAAGATAATGTCCTTTGATGATCAGTATAGAATACAAAAAGTAATTCATAGGGAAAATAGGAAAAAAGAATAAAGCACATTTCTTCAGAGTTTTGGAGCCTTTGTCTTTTATTGAAGAATCTGGATGTCAGACGAGATTGGGGAATGAACTTGGACTTCATTGCTGTGCAGGTCCAAGTTGAAATCCTGGATCTGCCTCTTCCTGACTCTTACACATTGGACGATTCATCCCTTGGAGACTCCACTGGGTCATATACTAAAATAGAATTAGTAGGAATACTTAACTTGCAAAGTTGTTTGTAAGCACTAGAAATAATTATATATATAAAGCACCTGTAATATAGTGCTTGATAAAATAAACATTTCATAAACCATGGCTATTATTATTAGGATTCATTTTCTTTCAAATTGTTGTTAGGTCCATTTTATGACACGTTAAACTATTTGGTGTATGAAATCTAAGTATAGGAGGAGTTCTATCAATGGGAGGGCAGTTGATCTAGATAATCCATGAGATCCCTTGCAACTCTGAGCTAGTGTTATTATAAACTATATTTTCCAAGGTATTCTACCTATCAGAGATCCTGATTATGGTAGTGAAGTAGATACTTTTGTCTTCATACATGGGATCTTTTATCTGAATATCTATATTAATGTGCTATGCTGTGCTTAGTCACTCAGTTGTGTCTGATTCTTTGTGACTCCATGGACTGTAGCCCTCCAGATTCCTCTGTCCATGGGGATTCTTCAGGCAAGAATACTGGAGTGGGTTGCCGCACCCTCCTCCAGGGGGATCTTCCCAACCCAGGGATCGAACCGAGGTCTCCCGCATTGCAAGTGGATTCTTTACCATCAGAGCCACCAGGAAAGCCCTTTTATATGTACACACACATACATATATATATACACACATGCTACAATTTTCAAAATGGAACCTGCCCACATGCATAAAGGAAGATACTGGTCTTCAACTAAAAATAGTGCCAGAGGGGACCCACACTGATACCATTGGTAACACTAGTAATAATAGCAGCAATCATTTCTAAAGAATCTAGTGTATTTCAGGCATTGTAAATCATCATGCAGAAATGTGTCTGTATCCTTAGGATGCTGGAGTTCATGGCCTGTGCTTGTGCCAGGGTTGGGTGAGGCTTACTGTGCAGTCTTGTCTGTGCGTGCTTATGAAGTGCCCATGAAAGTCTACAAAACTTTTCTAAGCAGCAAGGATGTCATGGAAAATACGTTGTGGTTGGTATCATAGGACCAGAATATATCTTTCATTAGTCCAGAGTGACTTTGCACAAGTCACAATCTTTCTAAGCCTCAGTGTCCTCAACTATTAAAAAATAATAATAATAATAATCTTTCTTCAAGTTCAGCATTCTATGTTTGGATGTGTTATTTAGTTAGTTTTTACAATTTGCTTGAAATCTTTGCATTCTTATTAAGTGTGTATAGTCCTATAGGTGTATACAGTTCATTAATTCTTTTTCTTTTTACCTCCTGAATGAGCTGGAACAGGAATATCTGAACTGACTCACAAATATGTTTCCTAATTAAGTTTTAATTATTAGTATAGTTGCAGAATCAGTTGTTTCCACCTTTGGATATTTAAACAGTTTTAGAAAATTAAAGCTTTCTACCAAGGAGTGACATTGGAACAAGGTTTCTTTTTGTCAACTGTACATTAATTTCTTATTAACCAACATAGTAGTTTTCACAAATTTCAGAGTGACCAGACCCAGAGGATTGTCAGTGAAGTGGGTGTCGGAGATCTAATTACTAATAGTTAAAATGTCTACGTGAGATTTTGAACTCTTGACTCAGTCTTTTCCCTTCTTCCTAAATGGCTCCTAAGGAGAGTGACATATTAAGGAAAAATCCAGATATTAGACTGACATAAGAAAGGTGGAAAAAACAGTACCATGCATCAGGGGTGAAAAAAGAAGTCTCTACGAATGTGTCAGACATAAAAGAAAGTGAAGGAAAGTTAAAAATTACCATAAGGCAGGCAGGACACCTGCTAAAGAACCTACCGCTGCCAGTCACAGCTGGAAAGAAAATGAAAGAGATGCAAACAACTGTCCTGGAAACATGGAATCATCCTTTTGTCTTTTTGTCCCCTTATGAACAATTACAGTATGCAAAAATGGAGGGGGATCTCAAAGTATTGGGATGAAAATTTCAGCAGGCTCTGCATATAAATAGCAGAGGCATGGAAGTGTGCCTCTTTGAAAACAGGCCGTGTTTGGGAGCTCCCAGTGCATTGAAGAGAATGGTAATTAATGCATAGTGAATGACTTTGAATGAAGGATGAATAGGGGGCCTAATAATGGGTAGGTTTTCTCTTTCTTTCCTTTTTTTTTCTTTCTTTTCTCTTCTTTTTCTTTCTTTCTTTCTTTCTTTTTTTTTTTTTTTTAGGTTAAAGCATTGAAGAAAGAAAGCTGTTAAAAGATGGCTACTGTGAGGCTACAACTTCAATGTCTGTCTTGTGTGGCTTTCCTTTCGAGGCTGTGGTGGGAGTTTGTTTTGTATTGCTCTCCAATCACAATGGAGTTAATTTGCACCAATTTCATTTTTTGTGCGTGCTCCTCAATGTTTTCCTTTCTGCTGAATTTTTTTTTAAAAAATATTATTTTGGCAGGGCTTGGTCCTTTGATGATCCTTTTGAGCAAATGGTTTGCCCAAAGTTCAGATGGTGCTGGCTCCGTCTTCTTTTTCATTTACAACATCAAGAGGATTACAGAGAATAACTTTGTTGCCCAACATCAATGATATATCTTCAGGCTACTAGAAAGGTAGTTCTCAGAAAGTGTGTCTTCTAATAGTTTAGAACCTCCACAGGCTTCAGATAAAACAAGTATTAAATACAGAAAGCTCACAAGGATACCAAGGAAGGTTAAACTCACGCAACCTCCTTCATCTCAAACACCTGAAATACATCGTTTTTTTTTTTTTTTTTGACTGTCGAAGTGTGATCATGGTGAAGACAGCAGTAAGATCTTATATAACAGCAGACAGAAAAAGGCAGAGGAGTCACGTGGAGATGCACACACATATTAGCGAGAGAACACAAAAACAATCTTGTCAAAGAGCAGGTAATTTATAATAGGTCCAAAACCAAATATATGTGTCAATTCAAAAGAAGATGGTATAAACAGGGGTGATTTCTCTCTTAGTGGAACCATCTGACATAACCTGAAATTTTATATTAGGGAAATTTTAGGAATTCTCACCATTTTAACAATTATGGGTGTGCAGAGGAAATCCCAAATAGGGCAGACAACTTGAACCTCTCCCCTGGGTTCCAGTCATCATTTCAGCTGTGGCTGGACATTCGAATGCGGATGGCCCTGCTGTCAGGCAATTGCGTTCTTTTTAATAGATGCAGTTTGAGAATGCATAACTAAATATGATTTTGACTTTACATCTTTATATGGTTTCTCATATGAATAAATTCAAACCCAGAACAATTTCTTGGTGAGATTATGAAGGATTTTTGAGTCGACTTTAAAAATTACGGTATATTTCAAATGCCACGAAGAGTCTTTGCCTAAAGGCTTGTCACATTACTTGAAATTCCACAATGGGAGATACTTTCCTTTTTGTCCGAGGTCCTCAAAGCCCCCATATTAAAACAGTAATCCCTGAGCTGGGAATTTCTGCCATCTGGGGATGTGCTCCCAACCATCGGACATTGTGGAGAAGCCAAAACTATTGAGTCAGTAGGAAGATTAGTGGTGGCCAGGGGCTTGGAAAATGGGAGGGAGGTATGAATAGGTGGTGCACAGGAGATTTTTTAGGGATTGAAACTCTTCTGTATTATGTTATAATGATGGGCATCACACTATACAATTATCAAAACCCATGGAACTGTAGAACATAAAGAGAGAACCCTGATGTAAACTGTGACCTTTACAGTTAATAATAAATTTATGTTGGTTCATCAGTTATAACAAATGTACTTATTAATGCAAGATGTTAATAACAGGGAAAACTGTAGGGTGGCGGAGGCGGGGGGAAGGAGGAGGTATACTCTCTGTGCTATCTATTCAATTTTCTGTAAACCTGAAACTGCTCCAAAAACAATTCTGTTGATTTTTTTTAAATAATATGTTTTGTTATAAAAAGAAAAGCACTTTCAAAGTCATTTCTAATATTCCTCAGAGATCACTTGGAGTGCCCACTCCTCGAGTTTTCTATCATCTCTCAGGCCATATGCCGTCTCCATAGCTGATGCCTCTTAAGGATTCCTTAGCCCACGCACAGGTCACTGCAGTGTTGGGAATGGTGTTCACCCTGGGGCAGGAACCATGCCCTTATGCCAAGCACAGTGTCTGTTGTACAGAGGACTGCCCAGAAACTTGTAGGCACAGGTGCAGACACATACAGGAACATGAAAAGAAAGGCAAAACTGATCACAAGTATCTAACAAAATAGATATGCAATGTACCTTACACATGTTGACTTATATTTTTAAAAATTTTGGTTGAAATATAATTGTTTTGCAATGTTATGTTAGTTTGTGCTTAGTGAATCAGCAATATGTATACCTATATTCCATCTTGAACCTCCCTCTCACTGCTTACCCATCCCACCCCTCTAGGGCCTCACAAAGCACTGAGCTCAGCTCCCTGTGTTGTACTACAGGTTTCCACCAGCTGTCTATTTTACACATTTGAAAATATTAACTCAGCTTTGGAAAGAGCTACTACTCTCCTTGTGTTATGTTAACAATGATTTAGGCTATTTGGGGGGAGGGGGGATACTCACATAATTGGTCTTTCTCACGGGGTCTCTACTAGGTACTATCAGTTGAAAATGTTAGTGTGTTAGAGCTTAGATAGTCATCATTATCTTTCTCAATATAGTATACAGTTCTTTTTTTATTAGTATGATCTTGCTATAATCATCTTGAATATTTTTTCCCCAGTTTTTTCCTAGACACATAATCTGGTACTTTCAACATGCATAAAAGTAATAAGAAATCATTTAACCTCTTAGAATACTTGGAACTGTTGCAATTTAACAGATTCGAAAGTTTCATCTTTATTTAATCTTTGGATTCCAATGGCACTTTGTAAATACAATTTGACCCACCCACATCACTTCTAGAAGTTATACACATAAAGCATCTAAAATGTATAGGAGGGAGTAGCAATATAAAATAGAACAAAAGAAATAACTTTATGTTGTGCTTTTAAAAAAAGAATGTATAATATATACTATGATCTTTAAGTAACCTGTTGTGTTTCAAGAAGAAAAGATATATTGTTAAATGGATTATTCCTTTGGTTCTTTCCATCTCAACTAATGAAGATACTCTTAAATATAAGGGATATAGTGTTGGCTGCAAAGATGATCCAGCATTTTGGACTCTTTTCATTATTTTGCTTCTAGTAGCACTTTAAGTCTCTGGTGTCTTAGCTCTACTGAGACCTGGCATTTCTTTGTGTTGGAGAGGCAATTTAATCCATTTTTACTGTCTGCAAACAGACTTTCAAACAAAACCTCAGACTCTTTGACTGTGCCCCAAGGATTCCACCAAACCTATAATCCTCCACTCTCTTCTGGGGCCGTGGAGGGTGACAGGAATAGAGCTGGGCTCAACGAGGAAGCCTCATTAGTGTTAGTGATTTTGATTTCTGTTACATTTCTGCTCTGCGGCCATTTCAAAGTTGGAGTGATAACTATCTTTGCATCTCCCGCACCCCTGCCCCAGCTGCCCTGAAGTCAAGCCCTGGAATGATCTGGTGAAGCATCTTAAGACCAGGGAGGAGGCCAGCAGACATGCTTTCTCTCAAGGAGTCAGGGGGCCCGATAATAAACAGATGAGTGTTCAGCTTCTAGATGTTGACAGTTTGCAACAGAAAGTCAACTCTGTGACAAGCACCATCCGAAGTTCTGTGTGATCATGGCCACCACTGGGTGATACAAGTGTGCCAGGCAAAGCTTGGACAAAGACAAATTAGAAAAAAGTGATCCTGGTTGTCCCTTTCTCTGTGGGAAATCACACTTAATGCCTGGGAAAATAGTACATTCTGAAGGTAGTCTTTTGAAAAAAAAAAAAAAATGGAGACCAGTGGAGTAGAAGGAACTGCAGGCAAACAACATTTAACAAGTGACTGCCGTGTGTCAGGCAAGGGATATCATTTAACTCTCACAACCATCTAGGCATTATTATTCCATTTTATAGATAAAGGAACTAACGTCAGAAAGATTAAGCAGCTTCCACATTCTGTGTTTAAATTGCTCCGGTCTAAGCCAGGATGACTGCTCTTGACTGCTACAGACTGACTTCTGATGGAAGTTTGCAGGTACTTATTGCTATAAACCCTAAGAGGTATTTCCCATTTCACCAAAGGTTGTACACCCTCCCCTTCTCTGTGAAATGTGATTAACTGTTAATTTTAAACTTTGGTAAAGTTTGTAAAGTACCTAAACATAAACATTTAATATTTATGGTTTAGCCACTAAATCACATCCAACTCTGCGATTCCATGGACCCACCCGGCTCCTCTGTCCATGGAATTTTCCAGGCAAGAATACTAGAGTGGCTGCCATTACCTTCTCCAGGGGATCTTCCTGACCTGATCCAGGGATCAAACCCAGGTCTCCTCCTTTTCAGGTGGTCTCTTGCATTGCCGGCATGTTCTTTACTGATTGAGCCAGAGAGGTACAATCTAATCCTTAAATTTGTGGAAACAGTCTTTGTAATGTACAGTTGAATTTATGTATTAAGAAATATATCTTGGGACAAACATGTCTCTATTTATGAAACAATAACAAAAACAATGCTCAAGTAATTCCTTTCAGTCTAACTGCAACTTGTGGTAGAAAAGCATTATATACCTATTTGTCAATGCATAGGCTTGGTTGGCTAATATTAACTTTACTGTTGCTACGCCTATTACATGCATAACCAAATAACCAAATATAAATAACCAAAAAGAAAAGGGTCCATAATATCATGGAAAGAGTAGGGACTTCACATCAACTCCTGGTTTGAACCCTAGTTTCTCTGCTGCCGAGTGTATAATCAGTTACATATCTCTCTGAGCTTCATTCAGGCACATTAATGTGAAAATACAATGACACATTTTATCTGCACTTTATTTTATTTATTTATCAGTAGAGAGACCATCTGAGTGAATTTAAGCACTGGCACAAAAAACATGTCTTTCACATGGACACTCACGACTTTTAGCAGGTGTAGTAATGTTGATCTGAGCCAACACTTCACTTTTTGTGTGTCAATCTCCACATCGGTAAAATAAGAAATATGTGTGTTATAGGGATACAGTTAGGAGGCATAAGTAGGTACAATTGTTTTGCTGTTGTTCATAATTCAAATTGGAGGAGCTCATCTGAGCATCTCTAATTCCCTCCCCATCTCGTTGAGAATCAAATCGTATAGTAGCTTTTAGACCACACACATTGAGTTACTCCTATTATTATCCAGCTGGAATGGTAAAGGTCAGAGTAGTTAGATCTTTAGCTTTTATTCCTTCTTTTTTGGTATTACTATCCATGTGTATGAATTATTGATCATGCTGCTGGCTTTTATAAACTCTGTGTGAAGGAGGAGTGCTGGATCTGCCTTTGCAAATGGCAATTTAGCCCTGCTTTAAAAAAAAAGACAGAAGCACCACCCCCCCAAAAAAAAAATTCAGATGGATAGAAGTAAATAACGTCAGATTCTAATCTTTTGAAAAGAATAAGACCAGATCTATGTAAATAGTAACACGACCATGAAACAGACTGTCTAGTCAGTCAAATACGTATCTATTTGTAATTTCAATACCTTTTGTCAACTTTTAAGTCCTTTCACATTTCACATCAGCTCCTTTCAGGAGATTTAAGTGTATTTATTTTTCACATATATTAGATGTGCACATATAAATTTCTTTAGGGCAGAAATATGTTATTGTAATTTTTAGAATTTTACCTCCTACATAAATAATGATAATTTACCCCATAAATAATAATCTTAATAGTTAATCGGAGCTTACTAAGCCCCAAGCATTGTCTTAGCCACTTAATACAGATTTTCCCAATTAATCTACAACCCCATTTTACAGATGGGGCAGATGAGGCATGAGGAAGCTAAATATTGTGTCTTAGCCTTGCTACCTAAGGTCAAAGAACAGCAAAGTGGTGGAGCTGAAATCTGACCCAAGAGGTTTGAACCCAAGTCAATACTTTTAGCCACTTCACTGTGTAGTCTCCTTGGAAAGTGCTCAGTAAATATTGACAAATAAGTGAATTAATGGATACAATAGTGGGTATCTAGGACAAGGAGCCTGTTCCTTAAACTCTCCCTTCCTTTTCGTTTTCTCCTTTAAAAATTTATTTTATTTAGACTCTTCCTTTCTTTCTGAGGAGGCAGTTCCCTTCAGGGAGGCAGGAGGGCAATAGGCCAGCTAGGTGTGAAGCTCAGGGATCCAGAAAAAGCACTCACTGTCTGCTGCCAACGCGAGCAGGGTGGTGCCCTCCATCGGGAACTGCCAGCTCCACACCCCTGCTCTGCTCCTGCCTTATTATTGATTCTCAATAAACCAGGGCTGGGGCTGGGGCCTTCTGACAAGAGATGGGGCTGCATCTTGTCTTCATGATATTTGAAATTATTAATGGTGTAATTATTTTTACATTCAAAAACCTTTTACTAACAGCTTTCCATCTAGAACCAGAACATTTTACCACTTTTGAATAAGAAAAAGATTCTGTTCCCAAAGATTCCCACAAGACACTCAACATTTGGAGTCCCCATGGCCCCTGGACTTTTCAGCCACCCCTTGTTTCCCTTTCTGCCTAGGTCTTGAATCCTGTCACAATTTATACTTAAGACTCAAAGAAGCAGAATGAAATTATGCTTGTCACATAATTGGAGTAAGACGATCATTTAATATGCTGGTGGCTGGTGCTTAACACAATTTCTTAAAAATATAGGTGACACCATGAATTGGTGTTTTTCATGTTTCTACTAAACTATCTTGGAATATTTAGCCCATTCAACAAGAAAAGTTAGGCAGGCCATTTCAGACCAGGTTACAAGTGGGAAGACATTTGTCAGGACTGCTTTCACTGGCAATATACTTTAATGAGATGGCATTGAGAGAAGATGGTTTAAAGAACAAAGTCAGGTTTGTTGGGAGGCCATCAGTAACCCAAGAAGCCACACCGCTCGGGGGCAGAGGCTGTGGAAAGGGTAATTGCAGGGAGTGCCAATCACACATACATGCTACACAGAAACAACTGGCCATTGATGGTCCACACCAGAGGAGGGGCACAGAGGCAGGGAGGTTGGAAAATAGCAGATTCTTCAGAATTTCTTTCCACTTGCCTTCAATTTCATCACATACATTCCATCATTAGAAGAAAAAAGACAGAAAATGGTGGCCAGGAGCAAGGAAAATACAGCAAGGGAGACTGCCCAGCTGAGACCATGAGATTAAAAAGACAAAAATGCAAGTCCCATTTCAGTTTGGTTGAGTTCATGCAAGCCAAAGAAAATTTGATTTGGTCTAGATACTCCTGGAAATATTTGAAGATTTGTGAGTTTAGGGAAGACCTATCAACCACAATAATCTGATGACAGGTTATCCATGGATATGGATGAAGAATTCTGCATCAGACTAGATCACAAATCTGCTCAGACTTTTCAAGTGCTGGCTTTACAATTTAAGCCAGTACCTATGAGGTCATGGGAACTATGGATTCCTCTGCATTGTCCATGGTGGACTTTTTCACTTTCTCCCAGAGACCTGGGAAGGACTGCAGTACAATTCAAAAGTCATATTGCATTACAAGAGAGACTAAGATGAAACACTGGAAGTTTAGGAGTTAAAGGCAGATAAGCGAGGTGAAGCAACCATCTTTCAGGTAGATGCCATTAGTATGCTTGATGCAAAGGAAGAGAAAATAGAGGGAGAAACTGAAGAAGTGCTTTCAAGCAGTGCTGGGACTGGAGTCATTAAGGAGCCTCCTCTGTATCAAGTCATTAAGCAGGAAGAGTTGGAAGCTGTTCTGGTGGCAAGAACACTCCAGAAATAGGATAAAGTTGCATTACTTATTAGGGTTTAAATGGAGATAACGAAGAACAATTTTGATGAGCACAATCATACATGATTGATTTTTTTAAAACTAAATCCTCTGATCTTGATTACACACTTTGGTATATAAACCACCTTCCCTTTTTAGAAAGCTTAACCCCTCTGAATAAATTCAGCTCATGTTTCAAATTAAGTTATAATGCCAGATTGAATTCAAATTAAACATAAAGTAATGAATTTATGTTCTTGGTGCTCAGAGACAACAGACTGATTTTGATTCTTGTTTCTCCATCACTTGGCATGGGGTCTTTCACCTAGCAGTTGATCAATAAACAGGTTGATTTGCTTGATTTAATCGGTGCTTGTGATTATTTTCAGCATTGATTGTTGAAGGTGTAGATTCTACCACTGACCTGGCTTGATAGTGATCTTTTTATTTGCTATGTCCTATGGACATTCTCCATCTCTTCTTTTTTACTCATTTCACCTATAATTTTATACTTTTCCTCCTGTTTCTTTCTTGGTTTTGTGGAGACTGTCTTAATTCTTCTTGTGCCTCTCTGACTGCTCTTTTGATTTCCTTTTGCTGATCTTCCCTGTCATCTTCCAAAACCTTTAAATGCTATTGGGTGGCCCATATGGTCTGATGAGCCCCACATCCATATCTCCAGCCCATGGTGGTTTTTTGAGCACCAGACGAATGTATCCAACAGCCTACTAGAAATCAGCACCTGAATGTTGCAGTGGTAATTCAAAATCAGTTTTATCTATCTTTCCACATGAAACCTCTTATATTTCTATCTTAATTAAAAGCCCAACTTTTCTCCAATTGCCCAAGGCAGGAACTTAAAAATCATTGAAATATGTATAATATCATATATGAAACGAGTCGCCAGTCCAGGTTTGATGCACGATACTGGATGCTTGGGGTTGGTGCAATGGGACGACCCAGAGGGATGGTATGGGGAGGGAGGAGGGAGGAGGGTTCAGGATGGGGAACACATGTATACCTGTGGCGGATTCATTTTGATATAAGGCAAAACCAATACAATATTGTAAAGTTAAAAAATAAAATAAATTAAAAAAAAAACAATACACATACCTTAATTAAAAAATAGTTTATTGCTAAAAGATACTAACCATCATCTGATAACACAGGGTTGCCACAAACCTTCAATTTATAAAAAAAAATGTAATATCTGCACAGTGTAATAAAGTGATGAGCAATAAAAAAAAATCATTTTAGGTTTCTCCCTCCATGCATCCCTAATATTTAATCACTAGGCCACCTAAATGTCCTTTTTGTACCTACTACTTCTGCCAGAGTCCCACCCCTCATCATTTCTTTCCTGAACTAAAGCAGCGGTTGCCCTTTCAGATAGCTAAACTTATGATTTTCTTATCTCCAGTCCAGTCTCCAGTCTGCCTTCCAAGATGACTTCACCGAAACAAACTTGGAGGCTTAAGCAACAAGTTGGCAATCCTCATTGCTAGGGGAGAATCCTTGGGCACTATGCCAACCCCAGACCAAGTTGCTGTGAAGATTTTTCAGTTATGTGAACCAGCGACACACCCCAACATTTGCTATCCACTGCCCCCCATTTAAACCAGTTTCAAATGAGTTTTCTGTTGCAACTTGCAACAAAACAGACTTAACCTGTACATCACTGTGCATATAGAATAAAAATTAAGCTTTCTCTCTCTAAAAGTCAATCTTCTTCCCTTCCTTTTGCTCCCAACTCGAGTTTCCCCAGCCCAGCACACCGTCATGCTTTGACAATTCAGATGGCTCCCTTCATTCGAAGTCCCACTCTTCTTCAAGCCTCCTCCATACCTCCTTTCTCTGACTCTTTCATGCTGAAATAGGCATTATTAGGATGTTCTGTGCTCAGTAGGACCACCTACAAAGGAACCCAATCAATGGATGATACCATCCATGGAGTCAATTGCTGAATACCTTTAACAGCATTTGAGTGAAAAGCATGGCCAGAATGAATTGAGAAGAAACTTCTAGTTGTCAGGAGACCCTCTGAACTCTTAGAACCTCAATGCTACCTTTCAAGAAAAAGATGAATGGGACAGTGTTTTGAAGTGAGAAGAGTCTTGATAAATATCTCGTCAGGTCAAATAAAAAGAAATCTCAGTGTCTGCATGTCTCCATAACAAAGGAAACCACAAAAAGGTGCGTAGGAGTAAGAAGTTCCAGCCCTCATACAGTGTAAAATCAGTGAACTTGAGGCTTTAGATTATTACCATAGGATACATTTTCTATGTAAAGTACTCTACTAAATTTTCCTAAAAAATGAATGATTTCTCATTTTCCATATTCTTCAAATCATTGGTTGTATTCATTTATATGATTTCTATACCAGTAATTTTAATAACAATTTATTTCAGAATTCAGTATTAAAATATTTTTTGTGTACAGAGAACATGTATCCTTGATTTTTCTCTGGATTCATGTATTTGCAGCCTTCTTTATAGGGAAAGGCTGAACGGAAAGCAGGAGTTTGGTTTAAACATCCATTTAGTGTGTCAGATTATTTGCATACACTATGTAATTTGATCCTCCCAGCATTATTGCTCTGGTATGGGTAATATTGGTTGAAGGCAACCTCTTGTTGTTTTTTTTTTTTTTTCCCTCAAGAATCCACAGCAGACAGTTCAGGCCTTGTAGATTTTCTACAACTTAAATAGGGCAAAGGGCATAGTGGTTAAGAGCTTCATCCGAGGGTGGAATGATAGATTTAATCCCTGCTCCACCCTTGATCAGCTGTGTGACTGTGGGTGAGTTCCTTAACCACCCTGAGTCTTGATTTCATCACCCATAAGATGAGGGTATTAATAGTACCTACATCATAGAGCTATTGTGCTTGTAAATATTTTCAAATATTTACAAAATTTGAAATGTACTTTGAACAAAGAGTGGCACTTGGTAAGTGCTGTAGTGTTTGTTAACAAAATTAATAAAATATTCCCCAAACATTATATCTCTTCTTTGCAATAAAATAGCAAGGCAATTCCCTCCATCCAACCAGCATTTAAAGACAAGATTTTCAGGTCAATTTTATAAAAGTATCAATTAAACCCTATCAAAACCTCTGATATCTGACTCTCCCTGCAAATCTCACCAGAATAACTGGCACAAACCATTTTTGCTAAGCCATTAGGGAAAAATTTTATGAGTATCAATGATTGGTACTCCCTTTATTCTCTTCTGTAAATCTGAACTCTGTAATCCAAATATCCTATAAAAGAGTCTAACTTGGATAGAGAGATTTTGAGAAAGAAAGTATCCTCAAAAGTTATTTGAAGGATGTATCATCTACATGTGTATATCAAGAATGTTGTATTAAGGATCTTGTAGCCATTTCCAGTCTCATCAAGGGAAGAGCTTGGTGTTCAACTAGTGATGTCTTCCTTGAGCATAGGAGGGGCAGTGACATGAAGCATGCCAAGAGAGACCTGCACCCTCATCTTATGGAGAAGGAAACAGAGACTAGCGAGAGGGAGTAACTTGTTGAACATCACACATGGACTAGGACAAGGTATGAACCTAGGACCAGAAGTGGAATATGTGTGTGTTGGGAGCGATGGGTGGAGGTGGACTTAAAGACAACATGGAAGTTTTGTCAACCATTTTCCCAAAGTTAGGATTTTCCTACAGGCCAGGCATTATGAAAAGGAAAGCATAATTTGCATCCTGACTTTGGGCTAACATACCTGGGTATCTGCAAAACAAAACATTATTAAAGGTAAACTCATGCAATAGGACTATCTGAGATGACAGAGAAAGAGACCCAGAGTTTCACCCCATAAAGCTTCAGTGACAAGTATGGCAATGACTCACCCAAAATGCAAGACAAGAATGAAGAATGACAAGCAAGAAACGCTGGCCCAAATCTCGACAACAAGAGAAGCCAAGCATAACTGCAAGCTCGTCATGGAGCTGCAGAGAATGAACTGGTCATGCAGGATTCGGTACCCAGTGATCCTTCTGTTATGACAGATGCTCTCCAAACACTGAGAAGCTGCAAAAAGACACACACACACACACATACACACACACACATTCATCTCCCTCTGGTGGATCTCAGTTTTGGAAATGGATGGCTAGGTTTACGCCAATATTCAAATATTAACAACACTCTTATCTGATAATGATGTGTCCCTTCATCTGGAAGAATTAGGGAAGACTTTCTGCTTGAGTTGCTGAAGTGTCACCACTTTTCAAAGGATATCAAGTATAAATAAGTTCTATTACTTACAACAAGATGCAGGCTTTGTTTAGCTACAAAGAAGCGCAGTGAATTTCTCATTTAAGTCAAAGAGCTTACTGAAGAGGACATGGCAGACATTGTTGTCTCCAAGTTGTCATTAACCACTTTTATCCTGGCTGTAGTGACACAGGAGAAAGCTTTCAGCAATAACTGGATGATTTTGGTTTTCTGAATTCTATGGGGTTGCTGCAGATGAATGCACATATAGGTGTTTGGTAAGGATGGGTATGGTGGTAGTAGACAAAGGCTGTAATGCCACAGTTATACCCATGAGAAAAAGTGTGCTAGTTGATTTTGGGAGCCTTTTTGGTTCCCTTGTGTGCTCCTGGGAAGCTGTGAGTTAGTCACAACTTCTCTGTGATGCCAAGGGGAGATCACAAATCTGTTAGTCAGAGGAGTGGGTTTTCTATCTTGACTTGGATGCCATGAGCTGAATGACCATGGGCAAGTCATTCCTGGCCTCTCAACTAAGCCTCAGTTTCTTACCTGCAAGTGAGGCTAGCATAATCTATTTCATCAGATTGTTTTGAGACCTAAATAAGAAAAATATAGCTACACATGCACAGTACAACAGAGGATGTGTGGTTCAGATCAGATCAGATCAGATCAATCGCTTAGTCGTGTCTGACTCTGCGACCCCATGAATCGCAGCACGCCAGGCCTCCCTGTCCATCACCAACTCCCGGAGTTCACTCAGACTCACGTCCATCGAGTCCGTGATGCCATCCAGCCATCTCATCCTCTGTTGTCCCCTTCTCCTCCTGCCCCCAATCCCTCCCAGCATCAGAGTCTTTTCCAATGAGTCAACTCTTCACACCAGGTGGCCAAAGTACTGGAGTTTCAGCTTTAGTATCATTCCTTCCAAAGAAATCCCAGGGCTGATCTCCTTCAGAATGGACTGGTTAGATCTCCTTGCAGTCCAAGGGACTCTCAAGAGTCTTCTCCAACACCCAGTTCAAAAGCATCAATTCTTCTGTGCTCAGCTTTCTTTATAGTCCAACTCTCACATCCATACATGACCACTGGAAAAACCATAGCCTTGACTAGATGGACCTTTGTTGGCAAAGTAATGTCTCTGCTTTTGAATATGCTGTCTAGGTTGGTCATAACTTTGCTTCCAAGGAGTAAGTGTCTTTTAATTTCATGGCTGCAATCACCATCTGCAGGATGTGCTTGTAAAAATTCACTGGACATGAATCTAGAGATGTTTTATTTCTATTTTGAACTTGGTGCCTTATAGTAAATACTAGAAGAGGACCTCACCCCCAACTTGAATTCAGTTTCCATTGTGACATATATAATAAGCTCTTATAGACTGAAAAATAAGAGCATCTATTTGCACCCCACTCCAGTACTCTTGCCTGGAAAATCCCATGGATGGAGGAGACTGGTAGGCTGAAGTCCATGGGGTCGCTAGGAGTCGGACACGACTGAGCAACTTCACTTTCACTTTTCACTTTCACGCATTGGAGAAGGAAATGGCAACCCACTCCAGTGTTCTTGCCTGGAGAATCCCAGGGACAGGGAAGCCTGGTGGGCTGCCGTCTATGGGGTCGCATAGAGTTGGACACGACTGAAGCGACTTAGCAGCAGCAGCAGCATTTAAGGAGAAGAAGGGAGCATAAAGCTGGCAGACTGGGAATAGGTTGGGCTGCCCGAGCCCGGCTTCCTGGGCAATGAGGATCCCAAGCTGTGCCAGGCCTGGACAGGAAAAGAAAATTGAAGCCAGACTGACTGGGGGAATCTCTGGAACAAGGTAGAAAGAAGCAGTTTAAAAGAAAATGGGAAGGGAAACCAAAAGGATCCATGTTCTCTACTTAACTGCCAGCTACCAGACACAGGGCCAGGCCCTCACACAACCCCATGTGTAGTCTCAACACAGGTCAGAGAGGGGGTGTTATTGCCCCCAGCTCCCTGGGGCCCAGACAGACCACTCACTCACAGCACACCTAATACACATCAGGTCTTGGATCTAAGCCTTGGTCTCTAAATACCATTCCCCAGTTCCTTCTGTGAAATCAACTGGTGGGGGGTGGGAAAGGATTAAGTCAAACAATACACACAAAACACGGATTTCAATGCCTAACAAACAGGAGTTGTTGAGGAAAATCTAGTCTGTCTTCCCCAGTACAGAAATCTGTTTTGGAACGTTTGTGTATCTGAACTTAGGTACATACAGCAGGAGGGAAATTTTTCCTTCCTACTTATCCCAAAATCTGCTATCATATGCATGCGTACTAATGTGTTTCAGTCATGTCTGACTCTCTGCTACCCCATGGACTGTAGCCCGTCAGGTTCCTCTGTTCATAGGATTCTCCACTGGAATGGGTTGTCATGCTGTCCTCCAGGGGATCTTCCCTACCCAGGAGTCCAACACGAGTCTTCCGCGTCTCCTGTATTGGCAGGTTCTTTACCACTAGCACCACTTGGGCAGCCCTTGCCATTGTAGAATATTAATAGTACCCCAATCAATCTTTGTAAAACAGGAGGACCAAATCGGTACTGCTAAAACATGCTGTGCTTGAATTTTAAAAACAGAATAAAGAATCAATTGTGATTCTATCAAATTATCGGTAGAATGTGATGTCTTTACCCTTTCAAGTCATAGCTATGACAGAAGAATCTTGGATATCCAGTCTTCCTGTCACAACAGCCCAACGTGTACTTAAACTCCTGGTGAGTCAGAAACATGTGAGTTCAAATTCCCCTGAAATCTATGGTGAGAAAATACTTAGGTCAGCTCTTGTTAAGCTCCCACTAAGCACTCCATGATGGTAATTAATCAGGGAAGGTTGCTAACCAATGTGTCCTGCAGGTCAGTCAGGTTCTTGTGCAATGATTTGGGCAACAGCTCTTGACCCACAGTTATGACAAAGTGATCAGCAGTGACACTCACACAGGAGTGTGGTCGGCTTCATTTATGCCTGTATTTCAGAAAGGCAGAGAGAGCCTGGGACCCAGGGGATCCTCCATGAGTATTTGATGAATGAATGAGTGAACAAACTCAAAGCCAATATGGAGATTTGAGTGCTGGTCTCATTTCAAGGAACACATTAGTTACAAATTGCATTCTTCACATATTGGATGATACATTTATAGGTGCTTGGGTCTGGATATAATTTTTAAATTAGTTTTCTTATTATAGAAATAATACTTATATATATATGTGTGTGTATGTATATATATATTATACCTTATTCTTGTCAATTGTTGCAAAATAATATACTATAACATGAATGTATCCCAGCTTGATTAACAATTCCTTTTGATTGTTATAGTAAATTTAGTGATATTCTATAGATAAGCATCTAGGTTTTCTCTCATTTTTTATTGCAATAAATATTTCTGATTATTCACTGTGCATTCATTAAAGAATATAAACAGTTTGAATCCCTACAGTTGATGTTACTGGGTCAAAGGGCACATGAATGTTTGTTGTTCTTCTTCCTATTAATAATTTCCAAATTGCCCCTCTGGAATTGTCTGTGTAGCCACCCCTTCACCAGCTCTAGCTATTTTCATGATTTAAGAATAGGTGGAAAATGGTATCTTACTTTTTTTTAAGGATTTTTTTTTAATGTGGACCATTTTTAAAGTCTTTATTGAATTTGTTACAATATTGCTTTTGTTTATGTTTTGGTTTTTTGGGCACAAGGCATGTGGGATCTTAGCTCCCTGAAGAGGGATTGATCCTGCATCCCCTACATTGGAAGGCAAAGTCATAACCACTGGGCAGCCAAGGGAGTCTCTTATTATTGCTGTATTTTGCATTTCTTATTTTATGAGTGAGGTTGAGCATTAATTCTGTATGTGTTGGGAACTGGTATGCCTTTTTCTATGAATTCCCTGCTCATATATTTCACCTGTTTTTCAGTTCAATTATTGGACTTTGTCTTGAATTGATCCCTGAGTTATTTGCATATTAAGAAACTTAGCCCTTTGTCATACATATAACAACAAATATTATTTTCTAGATTATAGTTTGTCTTTTGACTTTGTTTATGGGATATTTTCACATAGTAGTATTTTATTTCATTAAATTTGTTTTTTTTAATTTTATATTTTAATTAAATTTTTATTCAGTTAAATTAATCTATTTCTTTACTTTCTGAGTTTTGTGTCATACCTTTGCTATGCCAAAACTATATATTTTTAAAATTTCCCATTTAAAAATATTTTTATGGCACTTTCTATGCTTAAATGTTTGACCCATCTAGAATTTATTTTGCTTTAAAGAGTGGAGCAGAGATCAAAATTCATAGTCCTCCAAACAAGTAGACTTGTATCTTAATGTCTTTATTTATTAACCCATCTTTACATGACCTCAGATATGTTATGCTCTATTTCTGGATTTTCTTTCTCATTTTTAAATAGTAGCAAACATTTTAATTTCTGCCAGATTTGATACCCCCACCACTATTCTCTTTCCACATTTTTCTGGTTCCTTAGGCATGTTTATTTTTCCAGATAAAATTATATTAACTCACGTGATCAAGTCAAAAGAAGATCATCCCTCCATCAGGAACACCAGTCTGCACCTTACATCTGGCCTTTCCTTCTGCACAGCAGAGCATTCCTGTCCCTATCTGGAGCCTCTCTCCACCTACAGTCCTCATCTGCATCCCTTTTTGCTCTTGCAGTTCATATTCAGTCATCATTAGCTCCTTGCTAACTATGCAACTAAATAAGCCTTTAACATCACCATTCAAGAAAAAAGAAAAGGAAAAACCCTTGGTTCTGTTTCCCAGTCATTTTTTTTTTTGCCCCATTTGTTTGCTCATCTTTTCAGCAGAAATCCTTAAGTTGTGTTTGCTCTCACACCCCATCCTCCCCTCAACCACTGCATTAGGCCTTCCTTTCCACCACATCCCTGAAGCAGCTTTTATCTTCCATTTGGCAACTCCATGGTCAGATCTCTGCTTGCATTCTACTTGACGTTCAATATCATTTGACACAGGTGATTTCTCTTTCTTTACTTATATATCTTCTCCTGAGTCTTTGAGGCCACCACATTCTCCTGCTTTTACTCCATCCTCATTGGTCTTTCCTTCTATGTTTTAAATGTCTCATGTTTTAAATCTACTCTCTAAGTGCTAGAGCCCCTCACCTCTCCCCCACCTTCCCCTCTTGTTTCTCCTCTCCTCATCTCCCCTCCTCCCCTGCTCTACTCTTCTCTCCTGTCCTCCATCTGGTTGATCTTCTCTAATGCTACACATTTCAATACTCTATGCCTCCAACCCTGATCTCTCCCCTGAACTCTGAGCTCTACACACGTCTCCAATAGTCTATAGACATCTCTGCTTTGGGTGTTGGGTGGACACACTTAATATGCCCAAGACAAAAATCTTGTTTCTTGTCCTCTATATCCATTTGCTGCCCCCTTAATCTTAACCAGAGGTACAAATTGCAGTGCTACTTCTCTCTCATGCTGAGGCCAAAACTTTGGCATTGTCCTTGGCTCCTCTCTTCCTCTCACACTCCTTATTCCATCCATTAGCAAAACCTGTCAGTACGACTTCTGAAATACAACACAAAGTCCCTTCTCCTCCCTCCCATCTCCTCTACTACTGCTGTAACTTAAGCCTTTATTTTTTCAGTCCTGGACCTCGAACTGGTCTGTTTCCACTCTTGCCTCCCCATTCCTCTGCAGCTGATTCTTTGCACAGTAGAGAGAGTGATCTTTTCAAATAAGACCTTATCACTACCCAACTTCAATTTCTCTGATGAAATCCAGCTTCTCACCATGAGTTGCAGGCTCTAAAGAACCTGAGTGCTTGTTGACTGACCACCCCACTCATCATCTACTCACCCTCATCTACTCCGCTCCAGCAACACTGGCCTCCTTGCAGTCCTTGAACACAATGGGTTGTCAGGGTCTTCACTTTTGCTGTTCCCTCTTTTGGGAGGATTCCTTTCCCTGTGGGTTATAGGACTGATGCTCTCAGGGTTTTAGCTCAAATGTCATCTCTGCCAGAGGCTTCCCCACCTATCCTAGCTAAATACACCACTCACACATCAACCCTAGTCATTCTCTACACTACTGCTCTGTTATATTCTCTTCATCTCACCTAAAGCTTTCTTAAATAATATTTTATATCTTTCTGCACTAGAATGTAAGCCTTATGAGTAAGCAATTTTATCTGCCTTATTATACACAGTAGCTGGAATAGTGCCTTATACATAGTAAGCCTATAGTAAGTTGAATGAGTTTTGATAGCTCTAGAGAAAAAACAACCTACATTGTTTATAATTTATATATTTATTGACTGGAACCATATGGAATATATATATAGATTACTATAGGGAAATGTGGGTCTTCCCCAGTGGTTCAGTAGTAAAGAACCCACTTGCAGTGCAGAAGACGTAGGAGACACAGGTTTGATCCCTGGGTTGAGAAGATCCCCTGGAGAAGGAAATGGCAACCCACTCCAGTATACTCACCTGGGAAAATCCCATGGACAGAGAAGCTGGGTGGGCTACCGTCCATGGGGTCACAAAGCGTTGGACACGACTGTGGTGACTGAGCACACGTGCGTGCATAGAGAAACATATAACACCTTTAATATATTAAATCTTGACCAAAAACATTGACTATCTCTGCTATTTTGTTGTTGTTTAGTCTTCAAGTCAAGGCCGACTCTTTGCAACCCCATGGACTGTAGCTCACCAGGCTTCTCTGTCCATGGAATTCTCTAGGTAAGAATACTGGAGTGGGTTGCCATTTCCTTCTCCAGAGGATATTCCCAACCCAGGGATCAAACCCACGTCTCTTGTATTGGCAGGCGGATTCTTTACCACAAAGCCACCTAGGAAGTCCATCTCTGCCATCTCAAATGTTTATTTTTAAAATCAACGTTCTGGTAGTCTAGGGGACATTTTTTTTTTTTTTTCAGAGGGATACTTATTTCAGGGAAACAAGTATTCAAGTTTATAATCACATTTGTCTCCAAATGTGACATTAAGTGGAAGAGGACATTTATTTATTCACCATATTCCAAAGACCAGAAGTATATGGGAGTTAAAAGGTTAGAAAGTTCTAGCTCAAAGAAGAAATCTCCAAAAATGAAAACTATTCAACATGGGGTAAGCTGTCTAGTGAAGGCATGAGCTCTCCATCACTGGGGATGTCCAAACAGAGTCTGTACCATCATTGAGGAAATTACTGTATTATAGGGGAGTTTGGACTAAAAGGCACCAAAGCTCCTCTGAACTCGAAGAGACTGTGATTCATATTCCTATTACAAGTCTCTACCAGTTTGATGCATTCCAAGAAAATAAACCAACCCAATTTTTCCCTAGTCAAAGATACTTGAGGGATTCTGAAACAGTGATTTCATGCCAGAGTCCAGACACCATTCATGTACTTCTAGCTCTGCCCTATGAATTATATCTCCTTTCATTAAATAAATCTTTAATACTGACTTCTCCTAGGACATAACTTTTCTGAAATATTTGACTTTCCTAAGGCACCATGAAACAGAGGGTGTTAAAATCTAAAAGTACTTAGTATTCTCCTTAAGAAATCAGATGACAAAGCTGAACGGCCAACAGGTTTTGCAAGATGTTACTTGTCTCTGCAAGTTATTGCTTTCAAATCAGTTAAACCAAATAGTGTGAAGCTTTATTGAAGAAGTTTTGTCCAAAGTTGTTACTACTGACCTGCAAACCTGGACTTTTTTTTTTTTTTTCCTGCCTCCAAAACCTTGAAATGCTCATGGAGGAAAAAAAAAAAGACTGAAAGAGAAAGTAATAATGATAGTAGCCTCGCTTGCTATTATCGTCACTTGAAAGAAATGATATTGTTTGCCAAAAGTTCAAGGCTGTGGAGCTTAAACCACAATTCTAGATAGCTCAGCAAGGCTTACCAGACA
Organism: Bubalus bubalis; assembly: GCF_019923935.1. Classification (NCBI taxonomy): domain Eukaryota; kingdom Metazoa; phylum Chordata; class Mammalia; order Artiodactyla; family Bovidae; genus Bubalus; species Bubalus bubalis. The sequence goes on along the minus strand of NC_059157.1, from coordinate 130,316,318 downwards.
GCAGAGTGAACTTCTTTGTTCCAGGGCTTCATGGAAAGGAATCATTTCACAGCTTGCATGGCTCGTGCAAAGGCCTCAAGCTAGGAAGTGTACGGTGACCCGCAGGAGGTGTGCTGGGGTCACTCCAATGATGCGAGATGGCTCTTCAGGCTGTTGGCTTACACTTGTGAACTCTTATAACGTGACTGCCACCCTGACCTTGCTGCTCAAGTCCAGGGATATTAGAGATAGGAAAAAGATTCCAAACCAAACCACGCGCTTGCAGCACGATGTCACTCATTTGTCAATCTAAAATTCACACAGAAAAGGCAACCCATTCTTGAAGAAGTGTTTAGACATTTGAGTGCATCAAAGCTGTATTTTATACAATAACTTTTTCTCTGAGGAAGTACACAGTGATTTTAGTCACTGTCAGCAGCCTAGAAAATCCTCCAGGCTGGCTGCATGGACTTTCTCGAAGCACATTCAGAGCTTTGGATGTCATTTCCCTACATGTCTACCACAGGCTGTGGTTATTAGACACAGTCAGGATTTTTTTTCTAAATTCCCTTCAAAATGCTTTGAACAGAGGGACCATGGATGCTTGACACCATGCAAGAGACCCAAGCCATCTGAGACCCAAGGAGCTTGCCTTTTAGATTTGTTTGATGACTTTTCATTTCAGGAAAACCAAGATTAACGCAATGTTCCCTAAATGCTAAAGTCTGTTGGGAAAGAAATCCAGTTTAATGGAACTCCAAGATTCCAGAGTCTGTGTCTTTTTTCTCTAGTAAGTTTTATTTCCGAGCTTTTGTTTCTTGACTTATAAAGTGCAGATAATTTTACCTCCTCTGCACTTCACAAGGGTAATGGGAGAAGTTAATAAAATAATTTACGTGAAAATGCTTTGAAGAATTTTAAAGTACCATTCAAATATAAAATAATATTATTACTTAAGACCTGAATTTAGTTGTAGAAATTTTTTGGTTTTGTTTATTTGTTTTTTACTTACTTCCTCTGTCAATGACAAAAGAGCAGGGGTATTAAATTCTTTATCCCTAAAATGTGACTTTCCCATGGAAAGGAAGACATGAAGTATGTGACACATGACGACTTCTTTGGGTGTGGCTTTTAGAAACTAATCTCACTGCTTTTTAGGCATGATGAGATATGAGAAACATATACATAAAGCAAGTACCTTTCTCAGAATTTATTATAAAGCCTGTGAAGTGCATAGGTTGCTTTAGAATATTTCCTGAGTTGCTTCCAACAACAAAAAAAGTACTTTGTTTACATAAAAACTATGGCTTGAAGTCCTGCCACCTCCCTAACATTTCAAGTGAGCAGGAAAACTTAAAAATTACCTTGCAGAGGAAAACTCAATAGATACTCATCAACTGATTTTAACTATCCTCACTTAGTATGTGGGCTTCCCTAGTGGCTCAGACGGTAAAGAATCTGCCTGAAATGCAGGAGACCCATATTTGATCACTGGGTTGGGAATATCCCCTGGAGAACAGAATGGCAAGTCACTCCATTATTCTTGCCTGGAGAATTCCATGGACAGAAGGGTCTGGCAGGCTACAGTCCATGGGGACTCCAAGGGACTAACACTCCACTTCACTTAGTATTTTTTTTTTTTTAAATCAGGCTTTTAAGTACAAATTATAGTCACAGAAAAAAAAAAAATCAGCCCCCAAAGGAATTTCGGATATAATCTAGCTTATCTTCTGGTTTTATAGAAAAAAACATCAAACCTCAGAGATGGTAAGTGGAAGAGAGATTAAGACTCACCTCTTCTGGCTCGCAGCCCATGCCTTGTTCCACCCTGTGCTACCTTAGCCCAGGGTAAGAAATATTTAATTGAGGGCTAATGACAAAAGACAATGAAGACATATTGTATTTCTTCTTTGGATTTCTTCACGTATCACTGCAGCACCTAGGAACTCAGATAATTATACAGTGAGGAGACAAGTGACGGGAGAGCAAAACACCTCCTCTAATTCCTAGCCCTCTGTCAAATACAGAGGCTACGACAAATTGCTACCCAGAGGCTTCTGGAGGCAGGTGGGAGAGGCGCACTACTTGTGCAAAGTAGTCTTGGCATTTCCCTTTGTGAGATGTAAATCTAAGATTTGGGCAGATTTCGTGGATGGAAGTTTAGAGAGGGCCTCAGGTCTTGGACTCAAAATATTCTTTCCCCAGGTCCTATCGAATTAATTTGAGCCATGAACAACTGCCTGGGCTGGGGAGCAGAGCCGGATGGGGAATGTGAGGTTGATCCTCTGCTACTTAAACTCTTCGGGTCTCCTATTATCTGATGCAGCTTCCCTCTCCATAATGAAGATCAAATTATATCCAGGACTCTGGTTTGCTGAAAAGAGAGAGCGATCATAGGGACATATCATTTTACAGAGGACAATACCAGCAATTTCTGAATGAATCTGGCAGCTAAGCCCAGCAATTATTTGGACCAGCAATCATGGGTTCTTTGGGGATAGACTGTACTCGTGGGGCTTTAGGAAAAGGTAGAGCTGTGGTGGCATCCGGTCTCCAGGTGGCAGAGATCGTTGACTCTGACTGTTCAGCTCATCCTAAGTCACAATATTTTCCTAAGATTCCATGAAAAGAAAAAAAAAATCAGATCACTATGTTCAGAAGAATGTTCATTTTCTCTTTAAAGCCTTTAGAAGGAAAACTGCCTCCCTAGAACAAGAAAACATTGGGACATTTTCCACGTGAAGATGTTTGGGTATCTTTGTTTGTAAGGTGAAAACATGTTTTCTTTTTAATTATAAAGAAATGTGGTGCCAGTTATGAGAAAAGGGTTTGTGAAATAGCTAATTCAAACCAGATGCCTAGAGAAATTGAGTTCACTGTTCTTCCCTCAACAATATTTCAGTGGAGAAAGTGTCTCTGCTGCTCTGTGCAGAGTAGAGTGCAGCCAGTAGATAGAAAATAAAGGTGGATGCTAGTTCCATGTGAGGAAGAATTTCCTAATGATCTGAGCTGTCCAAAGACTAAAGGGCTGCAACAGAAGGTCTTCCAGGGCTGAAGGTGTTTATAAAGAGGAGGGAATGAAGCTGAGATGGGGGTACCTCACTATATCACCTCTCAATGCCATTGTAGAATTTTCTGAAAGCCCTTCCTTTATCGCTAAGAAACACTTCTCCATGTTCACTGCTTTTGTAATTTAAAAATCATGGATTCTTAGAAATGCATATTTAACATCTAACTCGAATACAATAAGGGGAAAAATGAGTCCCCAAACAATGGCTTTACAGAAGGAAATTTTTATGAAAAAAAAAAAAGTCTCATGTATGCATCCATTCTTTCTAGGGAATTTTCTAAAATGATTCAAAATTGTGAAAAACAACTGAGCATTCAGCCACACTGGGTTGGCTATGGCCTTGAGGTGGGGGTGCCACCCTTGGCCTGAGAGCCAGCACCATCACGTTTTCCTGCAATGGAAAAAGTTGATGTAGGCAACCAACCCTTTCCTCATGTTTCTGCGAAGCAGTGTAAATGTTAGTAGGTCATAACAGAACAAAGAGAATTTGACAAGCAATCTGTTTATTCTTCAGATTATAAAACTGCTTTCAGGGCTACATTAAAGTAACACGCACTTGGCCAAGAGAAAGAAGCCATCACTTGATACAGACAGAATAGGAGCTTTCAGACAATCAGGAGAGCAATGGAGAGCCGTCCCCTCTCGAGGTGGTGACAGAGGTAGAAGTTCTGTTTCAAAGGCTAGCACTGCAAATACAAAGCAGAAAATTGGTCTAGCGTAAGAACAAAGATAGGCCAAAGGTGGGGAAAGCAGCCCTCAACATTTAAGCCACTTCATAAAGGGGAGCAAAGCCAAATAAAAGGAAACACTCTCATTGTGGCAGTACCTTAGGCCATTGTAAAGACGTCATCTATGAAACTGCATCCACCCAAAGAAACTTGAAAAATATACAAAGTGTGCCTTTGTCCTGGAATTAAGATATTTAGTTTGCATTGGATTTAGGCTTTTGTAAAATATCACCAATAACTGCCTTTTCAGATGCATCTTACATCTGTCCGTCTCTCTGTCCCTCTCTTTTTTGTGCCTCTCTTCATGCGCTGTTCCCTCTGCCTGGAAAGCTTGCCCTCTTTCAACTCACCTGTGTGAACTCTGTCTCAGTCTTAACATCTCAGCTCAATTGTCACTTTCTGCTCTGAGAGAACTTACTTCAGGCTCATTTTAGTTTTTCTCTGGGTGGCTGTCTCTTTTCCTCATAGAACTTCCACATTTTGCCAATAGATTTTCATTCATGTGTTTGCTTATTGCCTGACTCCAATACGCTCCAGGAACCAGGGGTCTTATGCATCATGTTTCCTACTCTGTCTCCAGTGTCTGGCATGGTGCCCAGAGGAATGTTTTTGGATACATAAACAAATGTCAGAGTAAGATCAGCATGGTAATAAGCAAGGAGTGTCCTCAGCACCCAGTGTAATACTGCTGGGTGCCCACTCTTCCCTTCCAGACCCCAGCAAGCGGGTGGGTGCTGTGGGCCATGATGCTCTGGGTCAAGAGTGCAAGGTTAAGATGGCAAACTTTTCTGAAGGTAAGCGATTCCCAAGGATCAAACAGTATTATTTCTCAATTCTCTGCTACCCAGCTAGACCGTCATAACTCAGATTGCGCCACTACAGCTTACCCCTGCGGCAAAGCATCAGCGTTGAGAATGGCCAAAGGGAAAGAAGACTCTAAAGTTGTTAATGTCTACTCAGTGAAACAAGTTGTGTTGGGCTTAGCGAGCTAAAGTATCACATAAACAGACAAATAAATGAAAGTTTGTAAACATAGAGTGGCATCTTGCTTTTATCAAAGAAGAAACTTGACTGAGGAACCTTTTGACCAGTCAGAACTTGATGTGAGTGCTTCTTCCCAGCATTTGCCACAATTGAAAATTTACATTTATTGTTGTGATTATCGTTTAACATCTGTGTCTCCCGAATAGACTCTAAGGTGCCTGAATGTAAGGGCAATGTCTGCTTTTATTACCACTGTGACCCCAGCACAAAGCATGGTAGAGATTCAATGAACTAATGAATGAATTAATAAATGAATAGGACATATTCTCACTACACATAGCTTATCACCAGCTTCCTGGGTATCCTTGAATAAGTCACTTTATCTTGCTAATATTCATTCTCTCATTTGAGAAAATGGTGATATCATTCTAACCCCTTTTTAGTAGTGTTTCAAAGATCAAATGGCACAAAAATGACATGAATGTTCTGAAAAAGATGAGATTCTATTAAAATTTAAGCTATCATGCAAGGATGTATTCTTTCTACCAGAGCTTTAGATACAGGCAATAGAGCAAAAGCAGATCTGAGATCAAGTGAGACCTGAAAGCAGTTGTGAAGCTGGACAGGAAAGGGGCTGAACCTAAAACATAACTTCAGGAACTTCGAAGTCACTCATTAGGAGTTCTGTTTGCAGAAGGTCTCCTTATTAGCGGTAAAGAATCTGCCTGCTATGCAGGAGACCCAGGTTCAATTCCTGGGTTGGGAAGATCCCCTGGAGGAGGGCATGGCAACTCGCTCCAGTATTCTTGCCTGGAGAATCCCCATGGACAGAGGAGCCTGGTGGGCTACAGTCCATGGGGTCATAGAGTCAGACATGACTGAAGTGACTGAGCAAGCAAGCTCCCTATCACCTCGGGGAGGAAGGGAAGGAAACATGAAAGTTTAATGTAACCCCAGGTAACACTCCAGAAAAACTGGGTAGAGAAAGATCACCCTAGCCTTCCTGTAGAGGATGTTAGGGAGACACGCTGAGTCTAGATTCAGGGTTGGCATGAGATGGTACTAGATGCTGACCTGGACCCCATCCAGCCTGGGCATTAGAGTAAACTAATTTAAGTTTCCTTAATCGAGTGAAAGGTAAACTTTAAGAGCAAGATAATATTTGAGGGGAGAGATGTCTTACAGCTATCATTATTCAATAATAATGATGATGATAGTATTATTTATTGTCTAATGCATATTAGAAGCTTTGCCTATGTTCGTCTCTACATCAGCTTTGTAAAGCAGGTATCTCTATATCTGTTTTACAGATGGGGAAACTAAAACTCAGAGATCAAGCAACTTGATCACACAGCTGGGTGGCAGAGCTGGGATTCAAACATGGACCTGCCTGATTTTAAATATCATGGTCTTTCCACTCTGTTTCTCCAAACAAGAGTCCAGCTGGAGATAAAACCATCAGGACCAGCTACATAATTGGCAGAGCCCTCTGTAAAATGAAAATGCAAGGTCCCTTGTTCAAAACTTATTAAGAATTTTAAGACAGCAAAATGTCAGGAACATGGTCCTCCTGCGTGTGGGGCCCTGTGTGTACAGATCATAGGCCCATGAAGCTGGTTCTGCAAACCATTTAAGGTTGGCTGAAAAGAATCAAGCGACCAAGAAATGCCCACCTCTTTTTTTTTTTTTTTTAATAACTCCCCACTTCTTGCCAGTTCTTAGGACCCCTCAGAACTCCCTGTGTTTGGAGATTTAATCAGAGAAATAGTGACAATCATGGTGAGGTAAGACAAAGGTGAGCCTGGAAAGAGGTGAGGGAGGGGCCACAGCAGTGAAGCAAGTCACCACTGCTATGTGTTCCAGCGACCAGAGCTACCTGGAACCCTCACCAAAGGATGAGCCCTGGGAACCCACCTTCCTGGGAGCAGCCCTGGGCCAAGGCTCCCATCAGGCATCATGGTTATCCCCAGCATTGCCATCCACACCCTAGTTATCCCCAGGACAGGTGCCCCAGGGAAACAAGAGAGGCAAGTATGACATAAACATGCAAATATTTAGACAGAGAGAAGAGAAAAAAATTCCCATGAGAAACCAAATAAGAAATAGTCACCAGTAAAAACTCAAGTTACATGGTGGCAAAACCAACAAAACAGGGCTTTTCCAGTTTGGTTTTAGTCACTGTTATATCCAAGAGAACAGGACAATCCAAAGAGAAGAAGCTGTCTCAAGAACAAACAAAAGCAATCTAGTGGAATGCTATTAATAGTGTTGACTTCCCAGTTTGTGGGCTCTAAGAACGCAATTTTGGGAAAGGATAGATATAGGGACCTTTTATTAAAATTTATTTGTAATACCAACACAAAAGTCATACACGCTAGCTCGGAAAACCTGGAAAACATAAGAATCACAGTGAAAAAAAATCACTCATAATTCTACCACTAAGTGATAACTGTGGTTAATTTCACCTCTTGTGCTTTCAAACTTTTGTTATATGCCAACATACACACACACACACACACACACACGATCATTTTCAGGCATGAAAATGGTAGTAATATACCATGATTTTCTTCTGCCAAATATTATTTCATGTGATTTTTTAATCGCTGAAGAGTAGCTCATCAAATAAATCCTCTATATAGTTCCTTTTATTTATAATTAATGCTAATGTAAATAACTTTTGCACACACATGAACTTTCACATTATTTATTCTTGGTTTTGCTCAGAAAACATTTTCATCTGGTGTGACATCCTCTGTTTTCACTCTTAGGGAAAGCCACAGAAGAGCAGGGTTGAGGACAGCACACCACAGCCCGCGCCACAGCCGATCACCTGCTCTGGGCTCTTAATCTCCCCTAGCATTTCACCGGCACATCTTTTATGGCACTTAACACCTCTGCTTCTTGAAATTTATGCTGTAACTGGATACTCCTGGAGGGAAAGGGCATGGGAGACTCATCGCTACATCCCCCGGAGCCTTGTCCACATTAGGTCTGTCATAAATGTTTATGCAATAGCTGAACAAGTTCCTCAAGTACCGTAGCCTAGTCCCAATTCCAGTGTCTTTCCAACTTTCTTCCGTAATTGATGTGACATTTCCTTCTCAGCTGAGGGATTGATGTTTGAGGATATGTCCTAAGGGGGTCAATTAGTCCCTTTGATGCATCTACCACAAGATGACCGGAGGTGAATCTTTTGAGAAATTTAGCAGGAAAAGTGGTTTTGAATTTCCTAGATAGGTAGAGGAGAATTAAGTAGTGGAGGTTTATGCTAGAGTCTATGCTCTCCAAAAGTGCCTTCATGTTTCCCATTCAAAATTAATTATAGTCAGAAAAGCACTGTCGCTTTACATCTACACACCATTCAGTATCTTATAAAGGAAAAAGGCAATCCGGTACAGATGACATACTGCCTCTTCTTAAATGAGATGAACCTCTAGTTCTAAACATGTGCTTGGCTTATTCTACTCCTCTCCAAAGGATGCCCCAGGCTTTTCTCTACTTTACCTTTGAAATATTCTAGTTGTTCTAATCTAGTAAACCAATAAAACAGGGCTTTTCAAGTCTGGTGAAACCACATTCTCTTACCAGTAATAATAATTTATTTTTATTAACTTTTATAATGGTCTGCACTGATTAATTTAAATAATACTTCTTCCCCTGTACTGGCCTTCTACTAGAGCTACCCTATGCCTTCCTACTATGTGCTAAGCTAGGTTAGGAGATGGGTATAAACATGACTGAAGCAGGGTTCCTGCTTCCTACCAATTAGGAGAAACAGGTTCAGAACAAATGCCAGAGCCTTTGAGGGAATCCCAAGGGGTAAAAGTCAAATGAGTCAAACCTACATTCCTGGGTCCCTTATCACTTTTCTTCCCTTAAACTAGACATTCCCTTCCCTCAAACTTCCACACTGAATAGCCATCACAGTATAAGGGAAACAGGGAAGATTTAGTTTTGAATTTTGGCTCGTTTCTTTAGTAGCCATGGGTCTTGGGTAAATCACTTCAACTCTGAACATCTCCAAATGAGTATGGAGTAATAATAATGTGATCACAACAGTGATTGGTGAAGAGCATATAGTTTGCAGTCAGACAGCTTGAGGTCAAATCTGTTTTAGCATTATAAGTTGCATGACCTTGTGCAGATCATTTCAGTTCTCTGGGCTTCAATTCCATCAGCTGTAAAATGGGAATAAAAATAGGACCTACCTTATTGGATTGTAATGGTTGAATATAGTGATATATATATATATATATATATATATATATATATAAAGTGCTTATAATAATGTTAACTCTTATTACAATGATTAGATAGTTGCTGCTAGTAGAAGTCATTAATAGTGGTGGTAGTGGGGTAACAGTTTTAACAATCTATGCCTAATCACAGCCCCAGATTCAGTCTGGTTGTATTCAGTTACCTCCAGTTAATTCTATTGGGATTTGAAGAACCTAAGTTATTTGCATCTTTCCTAACTTAATAATGACATTGACATTTCATATGTCAGACAAATTCTAAGAACATTGGAAGCATTGGCTCACTTAATACTCACAATAATGCTAAGCACTATTATTACACCATTTTACAGAGAGAGCAACTGCGTTACAGGGACCATAAGTGGCTTGTTCGAGACTAGCTAATAAGGAGGCTGGCTCCCGGTGTGCAAACTGTCAACTGATAAGGCAAATCCCACCATGCTCCTTGCTGAATCTTACTGGGGTTTGACTTCCTGTAAAGAGCCAATGTGTACTCCATCGCTAAGTCATGTCTGACTTTTTGCAACACCACGGACCATAGCCCAGCAGGCTCCTCTGCCCATGGGATTTCTCAGGCAAGGATACTGGAGCGGGTTGCCATTTCCTATTCCAAGGGATCTTCCTGATCCAGGGATTGAACTGGTGTCTCCTGGGTCTCTGGCATTGGCTGCTGATTTCTTTACCTCTGAGCTACCTGGGAAACCCCGTAGATAGCCAATAGTTGTCCAGTATTATTTGGGCTTCCAAGTGCCAGGTGTTCTGTATAGCTGCAAAGTGCTATTCTGAAAAGTACTCACAAAAATGACCGATTTTGACCAGCAGAGATCACAGTATTTTGAGAATTTGGCTGAGCTTTTCTCCCCGGCCTCTGTGTTGGGATAAGAGGGAGTGCTCCTGTTTGCATTAGCCAGAGGAGGACTGTGAACTATTATCTTACCTTGTTATCTGAGCTGCTGGTGCACAAGGAAGTTTCCTTTGCTAATGGTTGAACTGCTCTTCAGATAAAGGCCTCCCCGGGATCTCCGCAGCGCTAATTAATCAGCTGTTAAAACAGTAGTTGATAAAGACAGGCTTACTTAAAGTTCGAATTGCCTGCAATCAGAGATAACCAGCAGTCCCTTTTGGCAGTGAGATATAAAAACAGGAGAATGATCTCTTATCAAAGTGAACATGGCACTCAAATGAAAAATGTGATTCAGAAAAAAACTGTGGTTCCCCACCTCAGATTGGGAAAGAAAAACACAAACATATAATTATTTCTTTTAACCTGTGTGGAAAAGTAGAAATGGCACCAAACATGCACACAGACATGCACACGTAAGGACTAAAACATGGTCCACACGAATGTTTCAGTGTAAGCTGGGTGAGCAGAGCCAGAGCAGGTTTCACTGTTTTGAATGTGGTTACACAGCAGTGTATGACATGTGGCCACCATTTATTTCCCTTTGATGGTGCCTTATTCGCTGACATTAGTCACTTAAAAAAAAAATTAAAAGCACTGATTTCCTCAGAGGCAAAGGGTATGATTTTAAGATATATTTATTAAAGAAATCACCTTTAAAAATGAGCATCTGGTGGATAAACGGAAATAGACTTCCCTTAGAAAAGGTTTGGATGAAACGGAGAAATAAAACATGAAGATTGGTTTGGATATTAGTAACAGCTTTCCAGCAGGCTTAAAGGAGAGAAAGGCTCTGTCTGGCACAGATGTGAAGGAAAGAACAACTCTACTCTCTGGGAGTGAGACTTAGGGAGGCTCAGACAGGTGGGAATATAAAGCTTGGGGCATGGGACCATCAGTGATCCTAACACTTGCCGAAACACACAAGCGAAGGTGTGTAGAAGTATGATGTAGAGTTGAAAGATTTTCAATAAAACTTAAATTCCATTTTCTGGGAGAATCAAAAGCAAATGTAATTGTCATAAAGGTTGAATTAAGAGAACACTTATAATTGAATAATCTATACAATTTTGAATTGATCATAAACATGTAGTGAATGAATATGCAAAGCCTCCCAGATAAATTATAAATTGGGAAAATAAATTGTAATACAGAGGTGAACTTTCCTAAGTGATGCTGTCACTAGCACTGTTTGCTAACATTTTAATTGTCTCGATTTCATAAACTCAGTATAAAGAAGTGGAAGAACCAGTGGTTTTGGAATCTGGCAACTGACTGTATAACAAATATTATTAAAACTAAAAATCAATGCAAATCTGAATAAATAATCTCTCTGCACCCCAGTTTTCTCACTTGTAAAAATGAGTGGGGAGATCACCAAACTAGACTATACCAATACCTCTTTTAAGTTTCCTAGCCTATAATTCTAGATTTTATCACATATCATTTTTATCTAAATGCTCTACATTTTATTGGCAATTTCAAGTCACAAACCCAAGAGCATCTCAAAAGTTTCTAAATGCTTGGGTTCCAAGAAAATATTACTAGCTGTAAGACACAAGTACAAATGTGCAAGTCTTTCCCAAAACACTCTTGGAAACATTGGCCTTAAAAATGCAATGGTAATTGGTAGTAATTAAGAAATGTTTCAACAAAATTCCACCTATTTATGTATTTACATAATGCTGGCACAATGGGAATTAGATGTCACTGAGTTTCCATGCCAGTAACCCCATTTTGCATGCTTCAAATTGCCTTCTGCCTTCCGGATGCTGTTTTTGCCTTTCTACTTGACATGTATGTAACATTATCACCAGAGTGCTCAAGTGCTTTACAAAACAGGATAGAAATCAGTCACAGATTATTATTATTTCAGGGTGTGGGGATTCAGGAAGTGGCGAGTGTGGACGGCTAGTGGGGTTTGAACCTGTCTGGTGGTGAGCTGGGTTCTGAGGTCAGGACACCCCCTGTGCCCCGCACCACCTTGGGTCCTGCATTCCGCCCGCCCTCTGTGAGCCATCGTCGACGTCTCACATGAAGCATAGATAATAATAACTGACCTTTGCCCCATGCGCTGCTGGCTGTGGTTCAGACGTGGTTCTCCTGATCTAAAAAGCCACAGGGACATGGGGAAAACTGGTGCAAAAATTTGGTGAACTATTATTATTCCACAGGATGATTTCTTTGCAACCTGAGAAAGAACCAACCATAGCAAAAAATAAATAAACGTATATAAATACACTTTAGCTAGTTACCAAGAAGTGGCTTTTTTGGGGGAAAAAAAAAGTGCTCAAAATTACTTCTCAAAGATTGACAACAATGAATCTGTCAAGCAAGGTTAACATGCCTAGAAATAAAGAAAAAATCTTGGAGTACTTATTCTATGCCAGGCACTGTACTGCCAGTTTACTTCCAGTATCTTCTCTAACCCTCACAAGCAAAAGATGCTGTCATCCCTATTGTTATTGATGAGGAAATGAGGCAAACAGGTTGAATAATTCGCCCAAGTTCACCCAGCCAAGAAATGGCAGAGCCTAGGTTTAAATCTACCTAGGTGGGCTGGCTCAAGAACCTGTGCTTTTAAGCACTACATAAAGTTCAAAGGAAAAATAAAACACAGCAATTTACCCAAGATCCCATGGCCTGTAAATAGCAGACCTGCAACCCAAAGCAGGTCTTCCTCAAGCAGAGCCTGTAGGTTCCCAGCATCCTCACCTCAGCGTCCATGCCCCTGACAGGCTGCGGTTTTCCTCCCACCCTCAGGGAATAGGTGAGGTATGCCTTCCTCAGCTTCCATCCTCAGGGTAAGGAGGAGCCTGAGAGATGTGATGAGCCAACTCCAGATGACATCTAGAGAGAGGGAAAGAAAAAAAGTGGAGAAGGACAGGAATAGTCCCAGGCCAAGAAAGTAGGAATAGGAACTCAGTTCTGTCAAAAACCCCATTAACTCTGCTTCCCTTCTCTCATTCACCTCTTTCCAGCCAGGGCACTGCCAGCACCCACAGCCATGACTGGCATGTAGCAAGTGCTCAGTAAAGGTCAGTGGCTCTTCTTTCCCTCTTTCCTTCCTTCCTCCTGCCCCTCTCTCCCTCTTTGGGCATAAGGACTGCGTATTAACAGGTGGACTCACCTAGTGTTTTAGAAAATTATTTATTTATTGCCTGTGCTGGGTCTTTGTTGCTGCACAGGCTTTTCACTAGTTGTGGCGAGTGGGGACTACTCTTTGTTGCAGTGCTCAGGCTTCTCACTTGCAGTGGCTTCTCTGGATGTGGAGCGTGGGCTCTAGGGCTTGTGGGCTTCAGCAGTTCCTGCACGTGCAGCTCCCAGGCTCTAGAGCACAGGCTCAATAGTCGTGGCACAGGGGCTTAATTGCTTTGAGGCATGTGAGATCTTCTCAGGTCAGGGATTGAACCCTTGTCTCTGAGCCATCAAGAAGGTCCTCATGTAGATGTTTAATATGACCAGTAGTGGTGGTTGACAGGCACCCTCTGCCAGTAAATTGAAAGACTAAAGCCAAATAATACCCCATCTTCTTTCCCATTCCGGCCACACACCTGTTGAGATGGATAATCCCCATCAAGGAGCACCCATCTACTCGCAGTCTATTTTTAATTCTCACTTATATTTGCAAATAGAAGTCTCCTCCAAATGCCATGCTCCACTTTGGCATATTGCGATGCATGCTAGTCTTCAAGAAATGCCATCCACGCTGTTGTGATAGCTGTGAAAAATTCAATATCCTTCCTGGACTGCTCATGACTTTTCAGGGACTCAAAAGGGAAATACTTTCTTCTTAAATTCACCCATTCACTAATTAAATACCAAAGCACTCTTCCCTTATGAAACTACAGAGACACAAGTCATACTTGCCGGGATTAGTTTCTGGGCCCAGATCTCTTAGTAGGATTTTCTTTGCATTATTGACTACATTTTTGCTCCCGGTGCTCAACAACAAGCGATGACTGAAGCCAGACCTTCACACAAGGCCCCAAGTCTGGCTGATGTCTCCTTGTTTCCCAAGCACCTGCTTAAACAAAAGGCCTGGGTGCTCCTGGCCTTCCTGCAACTGACAGCGGTGTGCTTTCCTAATTGGTTTGGGGATGGGGATGTGTGCACGTGTGTATCTGCTCATAATCAACAAAATATTTGCTTGGCTCCTGTTTTTTTTTTTTTTAACTTCCATCTAAATAACTCAGAAAGAAAGGAGAACCAAGGTGCCTTTCTATGTCAGGGTAGAGGGGAAAGAGGACTTGGAAATATTCTATGGAGAACAAAAGCTTTTTGTTTAGAAGGTGTCTTAATATTAGTGTAATGACTTCAGAGGCCGAGATAAGGTAAGGAAAGGTAAGATGGGGTGAGATAAGATAAGAACAGGTGGCAACATCAGTAAGTAATACAGTTTTAAGAGCATAAAAGGTGAACACACTAAAAATGTTTGAGTCTGAAGAGAAACTGTAAATTTAACCCTGGTTCTAAATGGACTCAATGTTATTCTAATCTATGTTATGGGAATTCAATAAATGGCTCTATAATCTCCAGAAAGACTTGTTCTTCAGAGTTGTGATTGAGGAAGCATGGGTTTGGAACCACCGATTTTGCAGACACTATTGTAAATGGGGCTGCTCCTACTGGTAAGAAAGGCACCAATTCCCACTTTGAGGTGGTGTATTCATCCTTTCAAACACTGTCCTCTTAGTAAAAACCTTCTCCTAGTTAGGCATAAAAGATCAGTGACACATTGCAAAAGTAAAATCAAATCACATTAGTGTTTTCTTCTCCCTTCCCTGGTGAAAGAGTATATGTGACATGATAAAATGTCTTTTGAAGCATATTGATATAATCACGTTCATTTTTTTTTTTTTATTACAGTGCTCATCTTAGACACAACACTTTAGAGCTGGGTTATCTGGTCCAACCCCCTCACCATAATGGTGAGGCACTGAGATCCAGAGAGAGGCCTGACTTCCTGGAGGCTGTAAGATGCTGTCAGAACTGGAACCCAGTTCCCAGGCCAGTGAGGGTTCTTTCACCACACCATACTGCCTACCATGTCTGTGGGCTGTTGTTGTCAATAGTGAAAGTTCTGCCTTTTGAATAAGTTATATGCCTAAGGGCTACATAGGAAATTTAGGATGCAGTTCTCTTCTATGTAAAACACTTCGTCATAAAAGAGCATGAATTTGCATAAGATTGGAAGAGGGGACTCATTGCAGCAATTATTGGTCAAATTCCTCTCGTGGTGGGAGAAACAGTCTGGGAGTCTTGTGAACTTGATTCTAAATCCAGATTTGCTTTCAGCTCAATTCAGTCGTTTGGTCATGTCTGACTTATCAACCCCATGGACTGCAGCAAACCAGGCTTCCCTATCCATCACCAATTCCTGGAGCTTGCTCAAACTCATGTCCATTGAGTTGGCGATGCCATCCAACCATGTCATCCTCTGTCGTCCCCTTCTCCTCCTGCCTTCAATTTTTCCCATCAGGGTCTTTTCCAACGTGTCAGTTCTTTGCATCAGGTGGTCAAAGTATTGGAGCTTCAGCTTCAGCATCAGTCCTTCCAATGAATATTCAGGACTAATTTCCTTTAGGATTGACTGGTTTGATCTTTATGCTTTGCTTTATGCTTCCAATGTTCCAATGAAGTCTAAACATTCAGTGACTAAGAATCTAGCTATGCTTTAGCTCAAAAAAACCTACCAAGTTTCCGAGTGGAGGCTGGGAGAGGTGGTAAGGTAGGAGATGAGCAAGAAGCAAAGAAAACCTCCCCAAATGATTTTTTTTCTCCCTTAACAAGCTCACAAGCTCACCTAATACAAATGTCCTTTTACTCCCTGTCCTTTATTTTGTGGCCCTCTTTCTTTGTCTGTAACTGGAGGAAAGAGAGGTCTAAGGGAAGCAAAACAACACTTTTAAAGAAAAAGGAATTCCTGTTCTCTTTCCTTTGCAACCAGCAACACCGTGGATTAATAACATTTACATCTCCAAGTCTTGCTTATGCTAGTCTTCTTCAGTTTTATAGCTTGTCTGGCTTCATAAAATACAATTATGGTTTTATAAATCTTTAAAAAAAGCAAAGCTGCCCATTTCAAAAAAACAGGAAGGCATAGTATTCATTTAAAGGCTGATTAAATTATTGAGAATTTAGGAATATATTTAATTGGGAAAAAACCTTTATCCAGCTATATATGGTCAAAAGGAAAGCTGCAAGTTCATATGCAAGGGTAGATTTTTAATTTAAAAGTTGGCAATAAGTATAGACTGATATTCTTAGCTACATTTGCAACAATCTGTTAAGTGGGAGAGTAGCAAACCACAGCTATCAGTAAAGGGCATGAGATTTGTTATCAGATAGGCATGGATTCTGCTCCTGGCTCTTCCAATTAAAACCTGCAGATCTTAGAAAGATTCTTTGGCTCTCTGTTTTCTCATCTGTAAAATTTAGATGACAATAACATTTTGTAAACAGGTTTGTTGTAGAGACTACATTTTCAATCATATATGTCAAACCCTTTGTAAACTGTAATTCACCATGAAATCATTATTTACTAATTATCATCATCATCATCCTCTTCAATGTTAGTAAATAAAACACGGTCCTTTCAGAAGGCTGCCATTGCACACCTAAGTGTTCTCCCAGACATGCTGACAGCTGGGGAAGTGTAACAGCCAAATTGGTTTCTCATCCAGAAGTAACTCAGCTGTGGCTGCATCAGGGAACAGGGATTGGGGCTTTGGGATTCCAGAGAATTATAGTGTGACATCCCAAGATTTGAGTTTGAAGGCCATTACTTTCAAGAAAATCAATTACAGGGAAAGGTAAACTAACACCTCTGGAGAATCCATAGTGGGTCTGATTCTACAAAAAAAGATTCACAATTCAAAGGACTGGAGTTTAGATCTAATGTGTCAACTTGGTCAACTGCAGATGACCTTGGGTAGGTTCCTTAGCTTCTCTGAATCAGTATATTCAGAGTCACAATTTGCAATCCCATCATCAGTGTTTCAGAGTAGAATTCAGTAAATACTTGTTTAATGTATTTATGAATGAGCACCCATTTTTCCAGGTTTTTGTCAACAATAGCATTGTTGAAGTTTCAAAATCTTTACCTGGTAGATGAAAAGTGGTACATTAGCACTTTAATTTGCACTTTTATAATTATTGAGTGATAATGAACACTTACTAATTTACTGGCTATTTATATTTTATTTTCTAATATTTGCCTATTTGTGTCCTTTGTCCATTTTATATTGAATGATTCATATTTTCTTAATTAATTTCACAAAGGCTGTTTATGTGTTTATTAAATTAGTCTTGTTTCACATATATTAGACAAATTTCTTCCCAATATGTTTTTAATATTTTAACCTTATTTTTTGTCCATATAAGCACTTATTATTTTAATATGGTCAGAGTTATCACCCTTTTCCTTTATAACTTCTAGATGCCTGATGCCATGTATATTCTTTACACATGAACCATTTATGGAGATATATTTCTAAAGTTTTTGTTTTCAATATTAAAAAGATCATTCAAAATATAGTAGCTACTTAATTAGCCAAATTAAGTAAGGGTGGGTTTTGTTGACTAGATTTTCTTAATCTGAAATGTTGAGATGATTCAAGATAATAAATGCTGCTATTACTCTCATGTAAACAGGGAAAGTACAAAACTGAAAAATAACTTGATCAAGGTGAGAGACAGAGAGAGCTAGGTGGTGACGGACTCCCAGACTCACTTGCTAAAGAACATTAAAATAATATGTGAGAGTAGAAAAAGTTTGTGAAGAGAAAAGAAATGATAGGGATAAGTGAGGAATGAAAGAAGATAAGCCAGTGGAGAAGAGTAGGCACAGTGAGAGGGAAACGGGAGTGCTGAAGAGAAAGGTTCAAAGGCTGAGGAAGGTATTTAGTGAAGCTTGGAAATGGGAGTGAAGGTCCAGAAGACATCTAAGAGGGTTGTCCCTAGGCAAATATCTCCCATCCATTTGGTTTCTGAGATATCTCTTATCACCTACCATTAGGGCTCTACAGGCCTCGAGATGAAAATCAACTCCAGTCAGCATTGCCTGTCTCCATTCACAGAGGCATGTCCTTTTCTTTTCTTTTTTTATAAATAAGAAAAGCAAAGTCCCATACACCCCCCAGAAAGCCATCTTCAAGGAGGTAACACTCAGACTAGATATTTATTTTTTCGAATTTTCTTTTTCTGAGTAAGAAAAATTGGAGAACAGGAAGGTGAATGACTTTATATGGGCTATTCAGAACCATAAGAAAAATTTTAGTCTTCCTCTATTCTTCTGTACTTCACTGGGCTCAGTTTCCATTTGTAAAATGAATCAACACAAATCAGCATTTTTCTATGAAACACTTTTATAAAGGATTCTAGGAATAGACTCTGATACAGAAAATCTAAGGCCAAGAAATTGACCATACAAATGGTTTCATTCTTTGAAAGTTACAATTAATTTAATATTTTATCACGTTGAGAAAGGTTTTGCATTCGCCAATGTCATCCAATCATATATTCAAAGTGAAAAAAAAATCTCACTATTTCTGTGTTTAAAAATGACTGTGCGTATTTGGGGTTTGGCTGGACCTTTGTTATAACTGCATAGGCTCTCTCTTTTTAAAATGGAAATACAGTCTGTTCCTCCAATTATTCCCATCCTCCCTCATCCTCTTCTTTCCTAGTTTTTTAAACTCTGGATATTAGACACTATAAATACATCAATTTCTCCATTTCTCTGGGATTCAGGATTTATGCAGTTGAGTCTTTCAACATTAGGTGATTTTTGAGATTCTATTTTATTCTTGTCCTCTTTGCATGTCCAATTATGTCTATTTCTTAGCTAGTGATACCTACAAAATATGACTAGTTTCAGAACTATTTCCAACTTCTTTGTTTTGTCTTGTATTTCTATTGTGGCACTAATTACTAGCAATATGATTAATGCACTACTTACCCGTGGCTTTGTTCCCTTTTGTTTTTCCGATAATGCTAATTAATCCAATTTTGAAAAAAAAATTTTTCAGTTCTGCTCACACACGTCAGATTGCAGGTGCCTTTGAAATCACTTTTTCCCCTTTGGTTTTACATTAAAGCAAAGAGTAAGAGTAGACCAATTAGTGATACGGCTGAAAATACTCCTATCAAAGTTGTACATCGGGGAATGTCCAAGACCGGTAGTGTTGGGGGTGGCTCTGAAGTAAGAAAGTTTCCATTTACTAAAAAGTTATTTTGCCCTTTACTTATCTTAGTTACGGTGCTTGTGTGTGCATTGGAGTTGGGGGGAGGTATGTGTATGGTTACCTAGGTTTGAGTGCAACAGACTTTTAATATTTCCAAGGGGAAGCACAGCTGAGGATGGCTGCCAAAGACATGGTCATCAATCAGATTCAAGCAGAATCCACTCAGCCTCGCCCCTCTGAGTGCATCAGTCATCCTGCAGCTCTGTCCTCGCCAGGTGCTCATTTGGCTTGCCGTTGGGAGACCATTTTAAGCCTGTAGTTGGTACTCGCTGTGCAGTTTGGTTTACGTTCACAGCATTCATTTTCTTTGATAGATCAATCAATAATGCTCAATGGTACTCCCCCATTATACTTAGTGCTTTTTAGGGCTTTGCTAAATTACACTATATATACTAAAATTGGAGTGGTACCTAGTTTCCCAGATACCAACCATGCAGTGATTTTGGTCCTAAGAAATATTACTTTAAAATCCACTCCATTGTTCCTCTTAAAAAAATTTTATAGGGTTAATTTTGTTAACCTTACAATTTTATAGAGTTAATTTACATTTTTGTAGATTAGGGGCAAAACGGCTCACAATTTATGAATCATTGCATAAATAATTACATTATTATTTATTTCGATTTAACTTATAGAATTATATAGTGTGTATGTAATTTCAAAAGTTTTAACATGTTAGGATGTTTATACTCAATATGGAATAGAAAAATTGCTGACTTCCTCTTAACATTGATCATTTACTACATAGTACATCTCATTACACTGCAAGGAGATCCAACCAGTCCATTCTAAAGGAGATCAGCCCTGGGTGTTCTTTGGAAGGAATGATGCTAAAGCTGAAACTCCAGTACTTTGGCCACCTGATGCAAAGAGTTGACTCATTGGAAAAGACTCTGATGCTGGGAAGGATTGGGGGCAGGAGGAGAAGGGGACGACAGAGGATGAGATGGCTGGATGGCATCACTGACTTGATGGACTTGAGTCTGAGTGAACTCCAGGAGTTGGTGATGGACAGGGAGGCCTGGCGTGCTGCAATTCATGGGGTCACAAAGAGTCGGACACAACTGAGCAACTGAGCTGAACTGAACATCTCATTTTGATCATGCATACTCTAATCTATCATTTGTGTGTCTAATAGTATGCCAGGGAGGGTTTTCAGAATAGCTCTGAAACTCAGAATACCTTTGAGAACTGCAGCAGGATAAATCACACATACACCCCCCAATGCCAACCTTTGTTTGTTTCATTTCTTTCTTTTCCTAAATAAAATGGCAGAGGAAATCTGTTTAAACTCTCTCATTCACTCAGCAAGGGTAGGTAAAAATTCACACACTACAAATAGTTAAATATATTTGTTGCAATTCAAGGCTTTGCTTTTAATTTTTAAAGTTAACTTTGAAATCAAATTCATTTTGACAAAAGGCATGGGTCTGGGTGAAGTCCCCACCCCCTACAAAACTGCATTAAAGTGCTAATTGTTTTATTTGAAATATCACTTTCAACTAATTAATTCATTTTGCCCTTGACTGAATTGATTGGAAACCCCATAAGATCTTTAGGGAGAGAAAGAGAGAGCTGCGTGCCTTGACCTTCCCTCATTCCCAATCACATCTTTATTTACTATATTGAAACATGAAGCTCTGCCACAGAACAAAACGTGGAGAAATTATGTTTTGAAGGAATAGTTTTCCCTTATGGAAAGCAAGCAGGCTAGGAGATTTTCTTCTTTAATAAGATGAAGTTTATGTTTTTAGATCACTTTAAAGAAACTACAGTCACTCTAATCTAGGCTTTCAATTTGTTTTCCAAGCTGCCTTGGCTCACGTTTTGAGGCATTATGTTGACAGATTCCATGTCACTCAGTAGTCACCAAATAAATTTGACTGTTTATGGTATAAAAATTTGGAGTTGTACAACAGAATTATTGCTGGGGGTTTTTGGTTTGAGTGTGTGTTTTTGTTTTTTGGTGTTTTTTTTAGGTCATAAAAAGATAAATGAGCCCAGGTGAAAAGCTCTTATTTGTTTCTTTTCCAGCCTCTTTTTTTTCTTTTTCTATTTCCGACCTGTTAGAGTGGATCAGCTTTTCTTGCATTTCTTATCATAACTTTAAGTTCCAGTACAGGACTCTTCTAATATCTGCTCTCTATTGTGCATGAGTGCCGAAGAATTGATCCTTTCAAACTGTAGTGCTGGAGAAAACTCTTGAGAGTCCCTTGGACAGCAAGATCAAAACAGTCAATCAAGGAAATCAATCCTGAATATTCGTTGAAAGGACTGTTGCTAAAGCTGAAGTTCTAATACTTTGGCCACCTGATGCGAAGAGGTGACTCACTGGAGAAGACCCTGATGCTGGGAAAGACTGAGGGCAGGAGGAGGGGGCGATAGAGAATGAGATGGTTGGATGGCATCACTGACTCGACAGACATGAATTTGAGCAAACTCTGGGGGATAGTGAAAGACAGGGAAGCCTGGCATGCTGCAGTTCATGGGGTCACAAAGAGTTGAGCATGACTGAGGACTGAACAACACTTGTGCATGAGGCCCTTAACTGATTTTCAAAAGTGGTTAAATACAGCAAATGTTATGCTTTCTTTTAGGCATATATATGAAATTCTGTTAGGTCAGTAGAATACCCTCAAAGCATATTAAAAATCTCAGATGCTATCATGCCAGGCTAAGAATATTCAAAAAAGTGTTTTGGGAGAGTTTGTATAGTTTTTTTCACAACTCCTTTTGATTTTCATAATCTTTTATCAGAACTTTGATTCCTTTTTAGTTCCTGACCACAATCAACACATAAAAATGTGTTTTATAAATTAAGTCTTTGTTGTAAGTTCTAGTATTTCTAGGCATAATTGCTTGTCTTTCTGTTTCCACAATTTATATATAATGACTAATGTCAACAAATATGCCATCTGAGAATTAAATGTACTTACCCTGAGTTCTGTAACAGTCCTTTGGTTACCTGGAGCAAAATAACTGAACATTTGGGCATGTAGCATGAGTTCAGGACTGTTTGCATCACACATACAAGGAAATGACATATTAAATAACTGAGCACTACTGTTTCTTGAGCACTTGCTATGTGCCAGGCGTTCTGCCAAGGAGGGTGCACAAATGCCATTTCACTTCAAATGTACAGCATCCCTCTAAGGAAAGTATTATTAGCATTCTTGTTTTGCTGATGGTGAAACTGAGGCTCAGTGAGATTACTCCAGGGTTCCAACTTTTTGTCAGATATACCTGAGAATTCTGAAGCAAGAACACTATCCTTTCTGAAATTCAAAGTTTATTTTGACTAAGAAGTGATTTTTTTTTTTTAATTACCAATTCAGTGAAAAATATTCAAAGAGCTTGCCTTGGAATCTGTGTTAAGTATACCTAAAGGAATTTCCAGAAAATAAAAGATTAACAAATTAGATTGTCTATAGTTTGACTACAAGACCATAATATGTTAAAGAAATTCCATGAAATCAGTTAAAAACAGAAGGAAGGAAGGAAGGAAGAGAGGAAGAAAGCAAGGAGAAGAAAGAAATGAAAGAAACATCTGGTTGATGAAATTCTTCACTTTTTTCAGTGCTTAAAATGGGGCTGTCCAGGACTGAAATAACTTAAGCACCTTCACAGCCACAGAGAATTTTAGACCTTAATATATTCTGTGGTCAAAACACAGAGGACTGGTTTTATTCAAGAGCAAGAACCATTTAAAAACTTTCTTAAGTGCTGGAGAAGGTGTGGAGAAATGGAAACCCTCCTACACTGTTGGTAGGAATGTAAGTTGGTGTAGCCACTATAGAAAATAGTACAGATGTTTCTCACAAAATTAAAAATAGAATTACTATATGATCCAGCAATCCCACTCCTGGGCATATGTCCAGACAAAACTATATTCAAAAAGGTACATACACTGTTATGTTCATACAGCACTACTGACAATAGCCAAGGCATGGAAACAACTTAAATGTCCATCAACAGATGAATGGATAAAGAAGGTGCAGTACATATATACAGTGGAATATTACTTAGACAAAAAAGCCTCTTGATGAAAGTGAAAGAGGAGAGTGAAAAAGTTGGCTTAAAGCTCAACATTCAGAAAACGAAGATCATGGCATCTGGTCCCATCACTTCATGGCAAATAGAGGGGGAAACAGTGGAAACAGTGTCAGATTCTATTTTGGTGGGCTCCAAAATCACTGCAGATGGTGACTGCAGCCACGAAATTAAAAGACGCTTATTCCTTGGAAGGAAAGTTATGACCAACCTAGATAGCATATTCAAAAGCAGAAACATTACTTTGCCAACAAAGGTCCATCTAATCAAGGCTATGGTGGTCCGTCTAGTCAAGGCTATGGTTTTTCCAGTGGTCATGTATGGATGTGAGAGTTGGACTGTGAAGAAAGCCAAGTACCAAAGAATTGATGCTTTTGAACTGTGATGTTAGAGAAGACTCTTGAGAGTCTCTTGGACTGCAAGGAGATCCAACCAGTCCATCCTAAAGGAGATCAGTCCTGGGTGTTCATTGGAAGGACTGATGCTGAAGCTGAAACTCCAATACTTTAGCCACCTCATGCGAAGAGTTGACTCATTGGAAAAGACCCTAATGCTGGGAGGGATTGGGGGCAGGAAGAGAAGGGGACAACAGAGGATGAGATGGCTGGATGGCATCACCGACTCAATGGACATCAGTTTGGGTAAACTCTGGGAGTTGGTGATGGACAGGGAGGCCGGGAGTGCTGCGATTCATGGGGTCGCAAAGAGTCGGACACGACTGAGCGACTGAACTGAACTGAACTGAACTGAAAAAAGAATGAAATAATGTCATTTGCAGCAACATGGATGCAGCTAGAGATTACCATACTGAGAAAAGTAGATGAAAAAGAGAGAGACAAATACTATCTGATATCACTTATATGTGGAATCTAATATACAGCATAAATGAACCTACCTAAAAAAGAGAGACAGACTCACTGACAGAGCAGAATTGTGCTTGCTATGGGGGAGGCAGGGTGAAGCAGGGAAGACCTGGGAATTTGGAATTAGTAGATGCAAACTATTACATACAGGATGAATAAACAAGCTCCTACTGTATTGCACAGGGAACCATAACTATATTCAATATCTTGGGATAAACCATAGTGGAAAAGAATATAAAAAAGAATGTGTATATGTGTATAACTGAGTCACTTTGCTGTACAGAAATTACAACATTGTAAAACAACTACATGGCAATAAAAATATGTATCTGTAAGAAAACAAACAAAAAAGCTTCACTTTTTTTCTGGAAAAAGTTTAAACAAATGCAGTAGAATTAGTTGTAGAATGCCATAAAATAATCCAAATATTTTTGTCTAAATTGAACTATATGTTCATATATATATTGACTAAATTTTCAAAGAATTTTTGTTTTTGTTTCCACAGTACCTGTATGTATATGTATTGCCTATATATAGCTTATATAAGGAATCAAATTTGGTTTATATGTATTAAATATTGGAAAAAAATATATGTATATATACATACACACACACATGGATATATGCATAGGAAAACACTTCTTAATTTGTCCCTTTATTTGATTTAAAATAATTATAACTGTGCCATAAAGCAAGCGTCTTTATTGAAAATAATGCTTATGAGAAAACAGAATTGACATTAGCAATATTCTTTTCATCATCCCACTTTCTTATGTAGTTATTCTCCATGTAGCAGCTTATATTCAGGGAGAGTTTTATAAACATTTTATTTTTCTTATTTCATTATATACATTTCTTACTATTTTAAGGAATGAAAATTGTTATGTAAAAGTTAGCTTTTTGCTTTTTAAGGTAATCTTTGCTGGTGAAAAAATATATTTATAAAATAGTGGCTAACATTTCATGCCAGTAATCCACACTAAAAGTATTAGAAGCAATAAGAAACTGTACCTTTAAAATGATTTATTAAAATATTATACACACAATGAACTTTTATTAATATTTTATTTAATACTTAGTACAATATAAAGTATGAATAATATTTATGCATTATTTGTAATTTTTTAAAAAAATGGTTTCCCTCTGCCAGTTACTGTATTCTCGGGTTACTTTCTCTTTCCTGTGTGAAGACAAGTCTTAGAAAAATACAAAATATCTTTCATCCACTTAGTAAAATTCACATGAATTAGTCACCAAAAGGAAGGAAAATGTAATTAATTAACTATTCAATCTATTCATATATCCCATTGGAGTTGGAATCTGCAGTTAACTATACTTCAGTTCAGTCACTCAGTCGTGTCCGACTGTTTGTGACCCCATGAATCGCAGCATGCCAGGCCTCCCTGTCCATCACCAACTCCCGGAGTTCACTCAGACTCACATCCATCATCGAGTCAGTGATGCCATCCAGCCATCTCATCCGCTGTCGTCCCCCTCTCCTCCTGCCCCCAATCCCTCCCAGCATCAGGGTCTTTTCCAATGAGTCAACTCTTCACATCAGGTGGCCAAAGTATTGGAGTTTCAGCTTTAGCATCATTCCTTCCAAAGAACACCCAGGACTGATCTTCAGAATGGGCTGGTTGGATCTCCTTGCAGTCCAAGACACTCTCAAGAGTCTTCTCCAACACCACAGTTCAAAAGCATCAATTCTTCAGTGCTCAGCTTTCTTCACTGTCCAACTCTCACATCCATACATGACCACTGGAAAAACCATAGCCTTGACTAGACAAACCTTTGTTGGCAAAGTAATATCTCTGCTTTTGAAGATGTTATCTAGGTTGGTCATAACTTTCCTTTCAAGGAGTAAGCGTCTTTTAATTTCATGGCTGCAATCACCATCTGCAGTGATTTTGGAGCCCCCAAAAATAAAGTCTGACACTGTTTCCACTGTTTCCCCATCTGTTTCCCACTTACCTACATAATATTTATTCTCTTACCTCAAGGATTTTTGTGCATATAAAAGTATGCTTCCACAGGAACTTATACTTAGGAAATATTTCTAATAAGAATTAGTAAACATGAATGATGTTTATCATATTTATTTAAGGCAAAAAAAGAGTAGGGTATAAAGTTACGTATGCAATATGATCACAACTATGCAAAGAAAAATATGAATAATATTAGAAGATAATATACCAAAATGTTAACTTTGATTATATTGGGTTATGAGTAATTTTTCTTCTCATTTTTTTTCTATATTCTCCAAATTTTATATATAACAAGTACATATTATTTTTTATAATATTAACAGTATCACATAAAATGAATGAGGTGAGCTTGAGTTATACTTCCAATCAACATTTAAAATCATCCTTCCATTTTACTGGAGTTATTTTACACGTAAACATGAAAATTCTGAGTCTATGCCAAAAAAGAAGCTTATTCCTAGTTGGTAGATATGCTGGTGCAAAGGATGATCTGGAGACAAAACTGGTGGATGAGAAGGAGAAAAATGGAGGGATCGTTAGAATAACCAGATAATAGAAATGATGCAACACTGATTATTAATATCAGGGTACAACTGAGCTAATTCTAGGTTAGATTCCACTCAGTTTTACTTATCATTATTAGTAATTGGTTTGCAAGTTTCTTTTCCCCATATCCTGTCAAGTGAAAATGTTTCCTCCCTAAAACAAATCTTAGAGAAACAAAAACAGTGTTGACTCAAAAGCCTCTTGATGAAAGTGAAAGTGGAGAGTGAAAAAGTTGGCTTAAAGCTCAACATTCAGAAAACGAAGATCATGGCATCTGGTCCCACCACATCATGGGAAATAGATGGGGAAACAGTGGAAACAGTGTCAGACTTTATTTTTCTGGGCTTCAAAATCACTACAGATGGTGATTGCAGCCATGAAATTAAAAGACACTTACTCCTTGGAAGGAAAGTTATGACCAACCTAGATAGCATATTCAAAAGCAGAGACATTACTTTGCCAACAAAGGTTCATCTAGTCAAGGCTATGGTTTTTCCTGTGGTCATGTATGGATGTGAGAGTTGGACTGTGAAGAAGGCTGCGTGCCGAAGAATTGATGCTTTTGAACTGTGGTGTTGGAGAAGACTCTTGAGAGTCCCTTGGACTGCAAGGAGATCCAACCAGTCCATTCTGAAAGAGATCAGCCCTGGGATTTCTTTGGAAGGAATGATGCTAAAGCTGAAACTCCAGTACTTTGGCCACCTGGTGTGAAGAGTTGACTCATTGGAAAAGACTCTGATGCTGGGAGGGATTGGGGGCAGGAGGAGAAGGGGACGACAGAGGATGAGATGGCTGGATGGCATCACTGACTCGATGGACGTGAGTCTGAGTGAACTCCGGGAGTTGACGATGGACAGGGAGGCCTGGCGTGCTGCGATTCATGGGGAGTCAGACACGACTGAGCAACTGATCTGATCTGAAACTACTTGATGTTTTTATTTTCTTTTTCTGCCAGTAGTTATGGAAAAACATGGCTCTTTCCTGGTGGCTCAGATGGTAAAGCGTCTGCCTACAATGCGGGAGACCTGGGTTTGATCTCTGGGTTGGGAAGATCCGCTGGAGAAGGAAATGGCAAACCACTCCAGTACTCTTGCCTGGAAAATCACTGGGAAATCCCATGGACAGAGGAGCCTGGTAGGCTACAGTCCATGGGGTTGCAAAGAGTCGGACACGACTGAGCAACTTCACTTTCACATTCATAAGACTATGGAAAAACACAGGCTACCAAAAAAAGGGAAAATTGCTAACTGTGACCCGTAGCAACTTAATTTTCCTTATCAGTAAAATGAAGATAACAATATGTATTTTATCTTTATGTAAATTACCTCAAGAAGTGACCTCAAAATCAGATTAAGCTTATCCTTACAGGTAAAAGTAGAAAAAAAAATGGTTCACTTTTATTATATATGTGTGTGTATGTTATGTATTATAATTTTATAAGCAAATATATTGATTTATATACAACTGACTTATATATTCTGACTTCAGTGCCCAGTGTGGGGGCTGACCCTGAGGCCTTGGCTTGTCCCACATGTTGGATGAGTGTAGTCTTATACAGAGCAGGAGGGATCCTGGTAGAGGGATCATGGCCCAGGGGGCTGACCAGACAGCCTCAACTCTTAGGTTGTTTTCAGTACATTGTCAGGCATTACAATCCTCCTGCACTTGGCTAAAGGGAATTGTGAATTACATTATCTAGTTTTAACTACAATGTCCTGCATAATGTGGATTAATGGCTTTAAAACATTCATACAATGAAACCACGTGTTGAAGGTAATATTAATAATGTGAATACAAATGAACAAGAAATGGCAAAGCTGACATTTCTCCCACCCCTAGCGGAGCTCACTGATAGCCACCTAAGCTAAGCACAATGACAGTCTGTTTATGCTTTGGCTTAACCATGCTTAGATAAGCCAAGGCTCTAACTCAAAGAAATTTGGATCTGGGCAATAAAAAAATTTAACTCAATATAACAATCCAAGCAAAATTTTTTTCCCCTCAGCATTAATTAAAAGTTATTTAATTAATGATTATATTAATTATTGATCCTATATCTTCTCAGGCAGAGTAATAAAAGTTATGGATAAAATTAATAAAAATAGCTATTTTGTCCTTCATTTTTAGATAGTTAATATCAACATAGGATTAGAAAATTTAACATAGTATTTACAGCTGACAAAGAGTTTTCCATAGATTTTTCACAGAGTTCTTTCAAGGTACTCTTACTTATAGGGGGATAGACAGTTGTAAGAAAGAGAGAGTGAATGTGTGTCTAAGAGCCACATTTCAATGTGATTCTTGAAATGTTATCTCACTTGAATTTTTTCTTGTGTTAGGCATTCAAATTTGTAACCTACAAGAATCAGTAACCTATTTCTTTCTCCTCTATCCCTTCCCTATTGTTTCCTCAACATAAATAAATACATTTAACACAATAATAAAAGACAAAAAGAAAAATATCTGCTTGGAAAATTATTTTAACCCTGACTCTTATTCTTGAGGGATCAAATTATAAACAAGAGAGAGGGAAAAACTAGCCAGTGCTTCCTTCCCCTTTTCTTGCTTTCTGTCTTCCCTGGACTCTCCTCTCTGTCTACTGGAATGTTAAAGACAGAAAGTTCGTTGGACCATACATAGTGGACTCATTCAAATTCCATATGCATTCAGCTGTGCAACTAGAAAAGGCCCCTATTTCCTTGGTGCTTTGGGGGAGCCAACATAATTTGATCAGCAAAATTAGTAAAAATGATATTTAAAACAAAGAACTGGAGGGTTGGGACCTAGAACAAAGCAGTGGTTTTCCTTTCACAGTTTTTTGAGAGGTATGTATTCAAAATCATAATTCACCCAGGGTTTCTAAACACAGCAGAGGGAAAGGGCAGCCCCTCTCCCTGTCCAAATGCCTGAGCAGCCATGTGACTAAATTCAGCCCTGCTGCTTTTCCAGTTCTGATTTCCTAGCCCTGTGAGAACATCCAGCCATTTAAGGGAGTGTCACTCAAGCTTATCCTTTTAATCGGAGCCCTTAGAAGAAATGCCAGTTTGTTTTTGGAGACAGTTAATCTGACGGAAGTAAATTCAAGTTTTGGCAAAGATCTGTGGTAAGATAGAGTGTAAAGCTGCCAAACAGTATTATTAGCAGAAGAAGAAAAGGCACAACCTCCCCAAGTCAGATGCCAAGCACACCTACATCAGTTTCAATCAAGCTGTAGAAAAATAAGATATTTTTAGGTGTATTAAGCCTATGTGCTTCTGTGCCCCAAGGGCTGTTTTATTACTGAAAAAAGAGTTTATAATCACTTTTCCATACAGTTTTTATAATTTAATATGAAATAAACTTTTAAATATACTTTAGTGCCAAACAAACCTAAACAGTTACTCCTCTGCCTCATTTCAGAAGCTTCTGTGGACTCTAACTTTGTTTACCACAAGGCCCCTCTGTGAGGCTCTTCAGACATCTGCCCCATTCTACAGCTGCATCTTCAAACTTGGGTTCCATGAACTGCACTACATGGGGTGAGTTACTGGTAAAATGCTGAGCTGATCCCTAAACTGAGACCTACAATGACCCTGTGGCCTGCCCAGTGCAGAGCTGAGGAGCAAACCAAAGTCTCCATGGTCAAGGTTACCCATGGACGAGATCTTGGAGATGCTCTGTTCTAACATCCCCTTCCTATAGAAGAGGGGATTGAGGTTCAGGGTGGTTGTGATGGGTCCAAGTGAAACAAGCAGTTAAGTGTTAAGTACAGAACATGGATTTGAACCCAGGTCTAGCCCACAGTACTTGGATGCAATCTCAAAAATGACAGAATGATCTCTGTTTATTTCCAAGGCAAGCCATTCAATATCACAGTAATCCAAGCCTATGCCCTGTCCAGTAACGCTGAAGAAGCTGAAGCTGAACAGTTCTATGAAGACTTACAAGACCTTCTAGAACTAACACCCAAAAAAGATGTCCTTTTCATTATAGGGAACTGGAATGCAAAAGTAAGAAGTCAAGAAACAGCTGGAGTAACAGGCAAATTTGGCCTTGGAGTGCAGAATGAAGCAGGGCAAAGACTAATAGAGTTCTTCCAAGAGAATGCACTGGTCATAGCAAACACCCTCTTCCAACAACACAAGAGAAGGCTGTACACATGGACATCACCAGATGGTCAACACCAAAATCATATTGATTATATTCTTTGCAGCCAAAGATGGAGAAGCTCTATACAATCAGCAAAAACAAGACCAGGAGCTGACTGTAGCTCAGATCATGAACTCCTTATTGCCAAACTCAGACTGAAATTGAATAAAGTGGAGAAAACCACTAGACCATTCAGGTATGACCTAAATCAAATCCCTTATGACTATACAGTGGAAGTGAGAAATAGATTTAAGGGCCTAGATTTGACAGAGAAAGTGCCTGATGAACTATGGACGGAGGTTTGTGACATTGTACAGGAGACAGGAATCAAGACCATTCCCATGGAAAAGAAATGCAAAAAAGCAAAATGGCTGTCTGAGGAGGCCTTACAAATAGCAGTGAAAAGAAGAGAAGTGAAAAGCAAAGGATAAAGAGAAAGATATACCCATCTGAATGCAGAGTTCCAAAGAATAGCAAGGAGAGATAAGAAAGCCTTCCTCAGTGATCAATGCAAAGAAATAGAGGAAAACAATAGAATGGGAAAGACTAGAGATCTCTTGAAGATAATTAGAGAAACCAAAGGAACATTTCATGCAAAGATGGGCTCAGTAAAGGACAGAAATGGTAGGGACCTAACAGAAGCAGAAGATATTAAGAAGAGGTGGCAAGAATACACAGAAGAACTGTACAAAAAAGATCTTCATGACCCAGATAATCACAATGGTGTGATCACTTACCTAGAGCCAGACATCTTGGAATGTGAAGTCAAGTGGGCTTAGGAAGCATCACTATGAACAAAGCTAGTGGAAGTGATGGAATTCCAGTTGAGCTATTTCAAATCCTGAAAGATGATTCTGTGAAAGTGCTGCACTCAATATGCCAACAAATTTGGAAAACTCAGTAGTGGCCACAGGACTTGAAAAGGTCCGTTTTCATTCCAATCCCAAAGAAAGGCAATGCCAAAGAATGCTCAAACTACCGCACAATTGCACTCATCTCACATGCTAGTAAAGTAATGCTCAAAATTCTCCAAGCCAGGCTTCAGCAATATGTGAACTGTGAACTTGCAGATGTTCAAGCTGGTTTTAGAAAAGGCAAAGGAACCAGAGATCAAATTGCCAACATTCGCTGGATCATGGAAAAAGCAAGAGAGTTCCAGAAAAACTTCTATTTCTGCTTTATTGACTATGCCAAAGCCTTTGACTGTGTGGATCACAATAAACTGTGGAAAATTCTGAAAGACATGGGAATACCAGACCACCTGACCTGCCTCTTGAGAAACCTGTATGCAGGTCAGGAAGGAAGAGTTAGAAATGGACATGGAATAACAGAATGGTTCCAAATAGGAAAAGGAGTTCGTCAAGGCTGTATACTGTCACCCTGTTTATTTAACTTATATGCAGAGTACATCATGAGAAACACGTGGCTGAAGGAAGCACAAGCTGGAATCAAGATTGC
This sequence comes from Bubalus bubalis, assembly GCF_019923935.1. Classification (NCBI taxonomy): domain Eukaryota; kingdom Metazoa; phylum Chordata; class Mammalia; order Artiodactyla; family Bovidae; genus Bubalus; species Bubalus bubalis. The sequence goes on along the minus strand of NC_059157.1, from coordinate 130,284,116 downwards.
CGGGAGAAATATCAATAACCTCAGATATGCAGCTGACACCACCCTTATGGCAGAAAGTGAAGAAGAACTAAAAGTGAAAGAGGAGAGTGAAAAAGTTGGCTTAAAGCTCAATATTCAGAAAGCAAAGATCATGGCATCCGGTCCCATCACTTCATGGCAAATAGACAGAGAAACAGTGGATACAGTGGCTGACTTCATTTTTCTGGGCTTCAAAATCATTGCAGATGATGACTGCAGCCATGAAATTAAAATACGCTTACTCCTTGGAAGAAAAGTTATGACCAACCTAGACAGGATATTAAAAAGCAGAGACATTTCTTTGCCAACAAAGGTCCATCTAGTCAAGGCTATGGTTTTTTCAGTAGTCATATATGGATCTGAGAGTTGGACTATAAAGAAAGCTGGGCACCAAAGAGTTGATGCTTTTGAACTGTGGTGTTGGAGAAGACTCTTGAGAGTCCCTTGGACTGCAAGGAGATCCAACCAGTCCATCCTAAAGGAGATCAGTCCTGGGTGTTCATTGGATGGACTGATGTTGAAGCTGAAACCACAATCCTTTGGCCACCTGATGCGAAGAGCTGACTCATTTGAAAAGACCCTGATGCTGGGAAAGTTTGAGGGCAGGAGGAGAAGGGGACGACAGAGGATGAGATGGTTGGATGGCATCACTGACTCAATGGACATGGGTTTGGGTGAACTTCAGGAGTTGGTGATGGACAGGGAGGCCTGGTGTGCTGAGGTTCCTGGGGTCACAAAGAGTCGGACATGACTGAGTGACTGAACTGAACTAGCCCACAGGGTTTTCCAGTCCCCACTCTGTGCTTTTATTTGCTGAGAAAACTATGAATAGGAGAACTGGTCAAAGGAATGTAGTAAGGTCCTTTCTCCTCCCGCATCTGCCTCTTCTTTGCTGACAGATCACAGGAGTCCATACTGTGCCTTAGTGCGATCTGTGATTTATCAGTCCCTGGAATGCCAAAGAGAAAACTGCCAGAGCATCCCTTTATAGAATTTACTCTGGCATGGGAAGAAGGTGGGGAAGAAAGTTTTCAGGAACACCCCTCAAACATCTCCCACAGGAGGTGGGGTGGGAATATAGGTGACTGGATGCCGTTAGTTCCATGTACATCCAACCCCACCAGATGGAGCTGGGTATGCTCTCAGCAGCTTCCCTTGTTTTCCAGGAACTGTAATTGGAATCATATGAAACTAACCATATCCAACCATTCTTGACCTTCAGAAACATCAGTCTCATATAGTTCAGCCTAATTGTATTGAGCAACAACCATGTGCCAGGCACGCTGCTAAGTGCCAATCAGTTTGTTAACCCTTCAAAGAGCCTGTGAGTTCAGTGTTTCAGTTCCTCCCACATAGATAAGGCAATGGGGGTTTGGAGATGGAATGTGATTTACCTAAGGCTGTAGGGCTGGAAAGTGAGGACAATTTGTTTTGGACAATATGGTTTTACTTCCTATTCCCATTCTTTCGTGCTATCTCTAGTGGAGGAAAAGGAGAGTATTCGCCTCCCACTTCTCCCCTGCTCTTCATCTTGCCTCACCTGAGCTCTGCTCCTCAGACTTCTAGGTACTCACTGTGTGCGGGATCTGGCTGGAGTCCCTGGCCCTCCTCTCCTCACCCCTTCACCACCCATCTTCCATCACTGAGAGCCCCTGCCCCTCTCTCTCTCCTGTGTTTACCTTTATAGCCCTTTGATCAGCTTCCAGCCCTGTAAGATCCATCAGCACAGTTTCCTACCCCACAGAGATTGATCTGCTTTGCCCTAGGAGGTGTTTTAAAGCTCCCATCACCAATCAAGGTGGCGCTGGGGCTGCAGGAAGGGCTGGGCTGCAAGAACTCTGCCCATCAAGATCCTGACCACTATCTAGCCTGGCCCAGGAGTCCCTAGCCTCGGGTTACTGAAGAGAATTAAGGAGAATTGTAAACTGGAATGGAAACAACAGCTTTTTAATTTTCACTAGCTTTTTACTGAAATTCAGCATTTTCTCCTATTTTGAGTGAACAAAACAATAGTATTACTGGCACCCATGATTTTGTCATCAGCAGAAATCACAGATATTTTCATTACAGTTGTTGCTTTTATCTCAAAATCTTGTTGACATTCATCAGGACTTCCAAATCATGACCTGCTACCAGCTCTAATTATTTAACTAATTAACAAAGAAGCACTTATATTGCTATATACAAAATTTGCTTTCTAATATTTTAGCAATTAAAATTTTAATATAATTGGTTTTCTTCATAAGACCTACACAACTTATCCATTTAAAAGCATTTTTCTCAGAAGGGGTCTGTGGGCTTTATCAGATGTCTAAAGGAGTCTGTGGCACGCAAGTGATTATGAACCTCTAGCTCACTGGTAAAGACACAGCCACTTACTGTTGCATCTGAATGCTGACTCTACCCCTTACCAGCTGAAAACCTGAGAAGGGTTTCCTCACTTTTCTAAGCTTCCATTTCTCCAGCCTCTAAACATGGAATGAGAACCTACCTCATAGTTTTGGTGTGAGGATCAAGTAAAAGAATCCAGGTAATACAGAGGACACAGTGCCCAGCTCAGAGCAAGGGTGTAGTGACCCTAACCTCCACCATAATTCGAGGCTTCCCCTCTGCTATGATGTCACACACCTTACGCAGTCCTCCATTGTTCAGAGCTGACCCAGAAGAATGTGTCTGTGATCCGCATCCACTCCAGCATCCAGGGCTTTCATAGTTCTTCCAGGTACCCACAGAGCTTCTTAGATTGCTGCCTCCCAGACACAAGAGGTATATCATTTGAATGCACCTAAGCCATTGATCATCAGTTTAGCAAGAATGAGTCATTTCCACAGATGCCATCACCCTGAAGAGGGAGTTTGCACTTGTGGACCTGGAGTCAGACCTCAGTTCCAGTCACAGCTGTGTCCTAGTTCAACGCCAGTTTGGGTGAGTCCCTTAGCCACTCTGTACTCCTGTGAATGTAGCCCGGGAACCTCTGCCTTGTCTTCCTAATTGGCTGTTTTGCAGAAACAAATGAAAACAGAGTGTGACGCCCTTTAAGAATTATAAAATGCGATATAAACACCCGCCACCCTCCCTTTCCCATGCCTTTGCACAGGTTTTCTCCTCTGCCAGCAGTGCTTTTCCTAGGGTATTTCCAGGACTCAGATGGCGCCTCCTCTGACAATTCACCCTGCTGGTGACATCTGCCAGGTGTGATGGGAACTTTCCCTCTCTTGCATCATCCCTTCACCACGTCCGTCTTTCTGCACTCTTCACTTCCTGCTCTGTAGCTTTAGGTCTTACCTTCCCTGTCAAGTAAACTTTCTGAAGGCAGGACCATTGTCTAATTTCACTTTGTATAAGTATACCTGTAGTATATGGTCTCCTACCTAAATACATCAAAACCTCATTTTAAAAAAATGCAATATTTTTCAAGTCATTAAAGACAATTCCTGCCCTAGAAGGGGTTGATGGAAAAATACTAGATAAAAATATGGGGCAACTCCAGGGCAAAAGTATTATCCAAAAGCCATATTAACTCTGAAGAAAGATCAAGCACTAGACTCTGTGGCTGGGGTTGGGAGTATGACAGATCAAGGGAGGCTTCCTGGAGGAGGTGAGTGTTGCCAAGAGATAAGTAAAAGGCAGGACTGATAGCCTGAATGAAGCAGGAAAGATAGGTGGGGAACTATGCATGGAGAATGACAAAAAGAGAACAGGAACGGGAGCTCATCCATATATTTCTCTGGTTCCTCCTTCTATCAGCAAACCTTTGGAGAAGACCTGCTTTGTGCCAGATATAGTGCTGAACACTGCTGCTGCTGCTGCTAAGTCGCTTCAGTCGTGTCCGACTCTGTGCGACCCCATAGACGGCAGCCCCCAGGCTCCCCCGTCCCTGGGAATCTCCAGGCAAGGACACTGGAGTGGGTTGCCATTTCCTGCTCCAATGCATGAAAGTAAAAAGTGAAAGGGAAGTCGCTCAGTCATGTCTGACTCCTAGCGACCCCATGGACTGCAGCCTACTAGGCTCCTCCATCCATGGGATTTTCCAGGCAAGAGTACTGGAGTGAGGTGCCATTGCCTTCTCCAAATGCTGAACATTAGGTACACACAAATGATGGAGGGTGCAGTTGTACAATGAGAATTATTGAGACTGTAAGGCTATAGCTGCATCTCTCACCCATAGCAAGGACATTACTGATGCAGGAATTCTGGCTTGACAAAGTCTTGAAAATGCTATTTTTAGGGGAGACCTTCCTGAGCAGATCACATTTCTGCACCACTGCTAGATGGTCATCACGGCACTGTCAGGCCTTTCATTTCTTGTGATTCGCAGGACACAAGGAGATTATGGAGGTTAATGGTCACTGAAGCTCAGACTTCAACACCCATGGCAGGAAGCTTGAGGTTTCTTCAAAGGAGGAAAAATCCTTTCTCATAATTTTTTTGTTTTTTTATCCAATTTTGAACCAAAGTTTTTGTGTTCCAACTCTTCCAACCATATTCCAGACACTTTCTGTTTATTATCTCATTTAAAGTGTTCAATGATCCCAAGGGAAGTGGGTATTTTACCCCACATTTTACTATTGAGAAAATAAGATGGAGAAGTTAGTAACTTTCCCAGGATCATGCAGCGTGTAAGTAGTGAAGCCAGATGTAGGTTGCAAAGTCAGTGGTTTTCGTTTTTGTTCTTTTTTTTTAAACCACATAATTCTATATCTATGGTTTTTCATGTTACATGCCTTCTGGTGAACTTCCTGGGCATACAAGATGGACTGGAGATACTCTTTACTGTGTATGTTCTTGTCACTCCCAGAGAAAATGTTCCAAAAGTGCAGAAGAAAAATGCTGATCAGGTCTGAGCTGGGAAATGTAATATGAGCCTAATATTTTAGAACAGATCTTTTAGAATTGCAAAGAATTCATCATAAATAGGATGTGGCCATTATTTTTGGTGAGCAATTAGAATAGCATTATCTTGACAGAATTGAATTCCCATTAGTGGAAGTAGGAAGAGCACTTCAGAATTTGGCACATCTTCGCTTTCATGTTTGAAGTAGGCACTGGAAACAATATTCTCCTAAAACTTCAAAAGCCTGCTTAAAGTTGGAAATTTGTCCATGAATATATGCAGCTATTCTTTGGCACTTTTTTTGCAGAAATGCTTTAATATCCAATTTCAGAGCATCCATTCATTCACACATTAAAAAAATTGATTTAAGTTAGTGCAGAGAACTGTTTGAAATCTGTAGGACTTGTGGCTCAGCTCACTGAGTCAGGAATACACCAGTATGGCTTTCACAAGGGTGTGTTTGTTGAGTTGCCCATGTTTGCTTGCAGGAGGATGTCATCCATGGGGTTCTGCTTGTGCTCATGCGTGCATATACACACCTACTTCTGCATTCACATGTACACAGGCTATGGAATTGCCTTGAAAGGTTGGTTGATTCATTCATTGAATAAATCTTGCCTAGTATAAACCCCTGTGCATCTTTTCTAGATAGCTGTATGAGATTCAAAGAATCCTCAGATTCAGCCTAGAAAGAGGAAGAAGCTGAGAAAAATGCAATGCTAAACACCTAAACGAAAAGTGTCAACAGTGACTCTGTGGCAAATGGTGGCTGGGGTTATAGAGAGGAAAATGCTATCGCTCATGGCCTTGTACAAGAGGCCGTGTCTTTAGCTTCCAGGAATAACTCCCATTGGATGACTTCTCATCAAGTGTGAGATAGTTCACAGGCATCTTCTCTGGGTCACATCCCTATTTCTGAGACGAGAAAACAGACTTTAAGGGGCTGACCCAAGGACACATGACAGCCAAAGGGTGGAAGCCGATTCAACGCCAGTTTCACAGGCGGCAAAGTCCACACACCTCTCCCTCCACCCCACTGCGTCTCTTCCTCCTCCTTTGTGTTTGGGGGAACAGACAAACCTTTCCTGTACTGGAAAAGACTGAGGCTCATTGCCTGGGCAGCATCTCCACAGTGCACACACCACCCATGCTGAGACACGGCCCATGCACATGAAGGGCGGAGCAGTGTGGGCGGGGAATCAGAGGGCAGGCATCTCAGAGCAGCTCCACCCATGTCAGGGGCTTTGCAAGTTTGGTGGCTACCAGGCACCCCCTCGGCCTCAGACCCTCCTTGCTTCTTAGTCCCAGTAGAGACTGGAGATCAATACAAAATAGAGTGAAATGTAGGTCCTTCACTGGACCTCAGGGACTGTGAGGATGGCCCAGAGGCTTGTACACCAAAAGGTGGTTCTCCTATATCCCTCTGCACACGCCTCGTGGACAATGTGTGATCTGTGCTGTGGTGTATATTGATGTACACACATATGTCCTATATACATATATGTTCTGTGCTGTGCTAAGTTGCTTCAATCGTGCTCGACTCTTTGCGACCCTGTGGACTGTTGCCCACCAGGCTCCTCCGTCCATGGCATTCTCCAGGCAAGAATACTGGAGTGGGTTTCCATGCCCTCCTCCAAAGGATCTTTCTGATCCAGGGATCAAACACATGCCTCCTGTGACTCCTGCATCACAGGCAGATTCTTTGCTGCTGAGCCACTGGGGAAACCCATACACACACCTACATACACACACACGCACACACACACACACATGTTAGAGGTATGAGTGGTGGATGGCATCACGATTCAAGTGTTAGTCCCTCAGTCATGTCCGACCCCATGGGCTGTAGCTTTGGGACCCCATGAACTGTAGCTCTCCAGGCTTCTTTGTCCATGGCATCACTATGGGACAGTTCATTTCCAAAACAACAGTCTTCTGGTAAATTTTTGGTATTAAAAACTGGCTTTCAGAGTAGAATTCATTATTTCTATTATTAATATTATTTATAATATTAAATTTTGTATTGCTACAATATTGGCTAAAGTGCCCTTTTTATTTTCACCAGGCACATCACCTTTTTCTTTCTTTCTTTTTTTTTTTTTTTTGCCTTTTTTTTTTCTTTTTTAAAGCAGTGGGGGTTGGTTTTTTAAGAGAAATATTATTGGTGCCCTTCATATTAAGTGACTACTGTTTGGTGTCCTGTGGCCTCAGAGGATTTATAGCTCAGTTGTCTAATATAAAACTTTACATCATAAGGGGAGAACATTTAAGCATTAGCTTGAGGTGCCCAGTCAAAGAGTGGCAGGAACTCCTGATGCCAGAATGCTGGCTGGACATTACCACCAAATAATAGCCAAGATGGGGAAACTAAGAAGAGTTTTTTGCCTTACTCCTCCTACTCATTCTTATTCTCTAACTAATGGAATTCTCTGGGCCAGAATACTGGAGTGGGTAGCCTTTCTCCTCTCCAGGGGACCTTCCCAACCCAGGGATCAAACCCAAGTCTCCTGCATTGCATGCAGATTCTTTACCAGCTGAGCCACAAGGGAAGCCCAGGAATTCTCCAGGCCAGAATACTAGAGTGGGTAGCCTATCCCTTCTCCAGAGGATCTTCCAGACTCAGGAATTGAACCCGGGTCTCTTGCATTGCAGGTGGATTCTTTACCAACTGAGCCATCAGGGAAGCCCAAAAGGCTAAGCACTAGGTTTTTATTCTTATACATAAATTTTTATTTAAAAATATCTTTAGATTTACAGAGAATTTGTGAAGGATAGTACAGAGTTCCCGCATACTCTGTACCCAGCAAATTATTATTACTATTCCCTGTTAGTATCTTACATTTGTATGATTCAGTTGTCACAATTAATGAACCAATGTAGATACATTATAATGAACATCATTATACATTACTTATATTTTACTACTTATACATTATTATAAACTAAACACATTCTGTGCAGATTTCCATCATTTTTACCTCATGTCCTTTGTCTCTTCCAGGATCCCACTCAGGACACCATGCTCCATTTATTGATCATGTCTCCTTAGGCTCCTCCTGGAAGTGATGGTTTCTCAGACTTCTGTGTATTTGAAGACCTTGATATATTTGAGAAGCACGGCTTAGATACTTTGTAGAATGTCCCTTGATTGATGGTTCTCTCATAATTAGCCTGTAGGTACAGGTTTGGGGGAGGAAGAGAGTGGAGGTAAAATGACACCATCTTCACATAATGAATCTTCTTTTTTAACATACGAAAAACAACGAGCCCATGTAGCAGCTACTCCATAGACGGCAGATTCTTCCCCTCCTCCCACCTCCAGGCCAGTTTAGACACCAGAAAGTAAGGTGGATAGGAAACATCTTTACTATGTCCTAGTTCCTCTCTCCTAGGAAAGGTATGATCCAGATAGAAAGCAGGCTTCAGAAGAAAATAGAAATTCAGATTCTCAATAATCACATGCAGGGGTGGTCCCCTGAAAACAGCTGTCCCTATGCTTTTATTTGCTATTCTGGGACGTCTCTCACCCTGCCCTTTGCCCCAGATAGGTGATCTCTAGGGTCTGTCTGGAGAAGGCAATGGCAACCCCACTCCAGTACCCTTGCCTGGAAAATCCCATGGACGGAGGGGCCTGGTGGGCTGCAGTCCATGGGGTCGCTAGGAGTCGGACACGACTGAGTGACTTCACTTTCACTTTTCACTTTCATGCATTGGAGGAGGAAATGGCAACCCACTCCAGTGTTCTTGCCTGGAGAATCCCAGGGAAGGGGGAGCCTGGTGAGCTGCCGTCTATGGGGTCGCACAGAGTCGGACATGACTGAAGCGACTTAGCAGTAGCAGCAGCAGCAGCAGGATCTGTCTAATGGATAGTCTCTGCTGTCTGGACTCTTGTGGGTTTGGTCAATGGGTCACCAGCAGGAGGAGAGGGAGCAGTGGACACCTACTCGGTTGGCCCCAGAGGCAGCTCTCTCCGTAGCCCATCCTCCTTCGCCCATCCCTTCCTGATGAGGGGTGTGATGGCGCCCCCTGCTGCTCCTCCAGGATCGGCACTTTCTGTTGTTGGTTTCCACAAACTGCTCGTATCGCTGTCAATTGTGGCTTTATTTACCCATTTTGAGTTACCATCCCTTTCTTGGCAAGATCTTGAGTACACACACACACACATTTATATACATACACATGCATATTTATATACAGAAGACAGTCGAAGGTATTCTCCCAGTTCAGGTGGCCAAAAGGCATCTATTGAACTGCGACCTAATACTGTGGTTTCATACGTCTAGAGAATGAATCACTGTAAAGAAGATGTGGTACATATATACAATAGAATACAACTCAGCCATAAAAAAGAATGAAATAAGCTCTAGTTGCAACATGGATGCAACTAGAGATTATCATACTAAGTGAAGTAAGTCAAAAAGAGAAAGACAAATAGCATATGATATCACTTAAGTGTGGAATCTAAACTATTGCACAAATGAAACTATTTGCAAAACAGAAACAGAGACATAGACGTACATTCTCATAGACAGAGAGAACAGACTTGTGGTTGCCAGCGGGTAGGGGGAAAGGAGGAGGGATGGACTAGGAGTTGGGGGTTCATATATATAATATACCAAGCCTGGTGGCTCAATCTATAAAGAATTTGCCTGCAATGCAGAAGACCTGGTTTTGATCGTTGGGTTAGGAAGATCCCCTGAAGAAGAAAATGGCAACCCACTGCAGTATTCTGGCCTGGAAAATCCCATGGACAGATGAGCCTGGAGGGCTACAGTCCATGGGGTTGCAGAGTTGGACACAACTTAGCAACTAATCCATCACCAGATGCCAACTATTACATTTAGAATGGATAAACAACAAGATCTTACTGTATAGCACAGGGAACTATATTCAATATCCCATGATAAACCATAATGGAAAAGAACATCAAAAAAAGAATGTATACATGTGTATAACTGAGTCACTTTGCTATATAGCAGAGATTAGCACAACAATGTAAATCAATTATAGTTCAATTAAAAAAGTGAAAAAACGAGAATGAATCACTGTATCAGATACTTCTATTACTATTACTACTACTCTCTCTCTAATGTTCACCAGAATGACCTCCACAAGCTTATACCTTTATTTTAATGGTGTTGCCATTTCACAAAACATTTTTGGTATTTTAGAACCCTTGTTTGAAAATTATCTTTGGCGACAGTTTAGGGTATAGTGATCTTACCAAATTTGACTCCTTCTCTCTTCACCAACCTGGGTTCTGAATTACTGTTGATTGTTTCCAAAAATCAAATCCAGCCTCAACAAGTAAAGCTTTTACTGGTGACATTCAGAGCAACAAACCCTAGTTTCTGAGGAAATTTTTAAAAGGAAAAAAAAATTTAAGAGAGAGAAAGTTCTAGATTTGTTGAGCCATGAGAACATTTGGAATAAGCATAGAGTATTTCCTGGTGGTTTAGACAGTAAAGAATCTGCCTGCAATGCAGGAGACCCAGGTTCAATCCCTGTGTCGGGAAGATCTCCTGGAGAAGGCAATGGCTACTCACTCTAGTATTCTTTGCTGGAAAATTCCATGGACAGAGGAGCCTGGCGGTCTACAGTCCATGCGGTCTCAAAGAGTAGGGCAAGACTGAGCAACTAACACTAACACACAGCAGTGTGTACATGTCAAAAAAAAAAAGAAAAACTAACATAACTATACATGAGTGACTATTAGGAGTGGGCAGGATTCCTTTGGATGTATACATTCTGCTGTGTTTGTTTAAAAATCTATCACTAGAACATAATAATGTGGTATTCCGTGATCCAAGCTCTAGGGTCTGACTGGGTTTAAATTCTGGCTTCATCACTTATTATCTGTGTGTGACCTTGGGCAACTTACTTAATCTTTCTCTGCCTAGAGTTTCTCATCTATAAAATGGAGACACTAATAGTACCAACAGTAGTTATAGGGTTGTTCTGATAATTAAACAACATATGTAAAGTGCTTTAAATGGTGTGGAACATAAGAAGAAACCAAATGTTACAATTACCATTGTGTACAATGTTGTGTTATGGATCTTGATTAATGACTATCAATTTTTAGCCAATTTATACAATGTGGCTGTATTGCAATCTTCAATTCTTATTTCTTTATTTAATTGAGGGCTGTTATCTTTATTAGACACTGCTACTGTGTAAGAGGGGATCTTCCTGGTGGCTCAGTGGTCAAAGAATCTGCCTCTCTGCAGGCTATGTGGGTTCAATCCCTGGAGAAGAGCCCCTGGAGAAGGAAATGGCAACCCACTCCAGGATTCTTGCCTGGGAAATCCCACAGACAGAGGAACTTGGCAGGCTACAGACCATGGGGTCGCAAGAGTTGGACACCACTTAGCAACTAAACCACCACCACCATATAAAAGTAAGGTTTGTTCAGAGATTAACAAAGTAAAGAAATACATTTATCTTTATATTTATCCTTTTGCTTCCACAGAAAAATTGAGGGTTCTTTAAAAAGAAAAACTCTCTGATGTGCCAGCGTTTTTGAACATACTCAAATAAACTCCAAGTATAAGAAAGGAATTATTAATAGAATCTGCTAATTCTTGGTCCCTCACATGGGCCAACCAGAGAGAACAGAGGAATCCCATTACCAAGAGTGGGTTTTGCAAGAAAAATGATATACATAGGAATTATTTTTCTTTCCAAAGATTTCAAATGAACTCAGTTTCTAATTATTCAGTGATAGATTTTACTTTTCAATTTCTAAGTTGCAGTGCACTCCTGGAATATAAATATATACATAAATATATAAACATACACAGACACTCATTTTTAAGCTATTATACGGTCAAATTAAGTAAGCTGGATCTACTGAGTAACCCCGTGAACTAATGAAGTAAACATTTGCCCCTGCTGGGCTGTGGAAGGCTTCCAGAACTCCCGAGCATACACCTGCAGAGATGGGTGATTCACCTCTGAGTCACTCGGCAAGCACTAGCAGGGGGAAGCCAGCCCAGGCGCGGAGGGTGCGCTCGGCTGCCGGTTCTCTCCTGCTCTCCCAGAATAATGACATTAATGACACTTCCAAACAGCGCACCCAGTCACAAAGTGGGAGATTTCAAAATCCATGTGGCAGCTGATTTCCTAATAGGATGCATTAAACAGGACATTGCATGTTTTATGGGCTGGGGTTGATTAGACCATAAGACTTAAAATATGTAGCTAAAGTGGTTGAAAAATAGGCCTTGGAAGTTCAGATCAAAGCATTACAGGGGGGTGATTAGATAAATAAAAAGTTTAAGCCTAACTGAGCAAATAATTGCACATCCCCTGAAAAGCTCAGTTCACAGGGATTGATCAAATGTGAGTCACCCCAGGCACAGATGTCTTTCTAAGAATATTCCTTTTAATTTTTTTAATATACATCAAAAGAAAAAAAAATCTGGGTACTGACCAGCAAATACTCCTGTTTATATAAGAAAAGCCTCTTTAAGATACTGACAAAAAAAAAAGTCCCTCATTGTTTAAAGAGGCCAACTTTTTCCTTTCTCTTGCTTCTCAATCTGTAGTAAAAGGTTTTTGCTTCTTAACACAGACTAATAGAACTCACCTAAAAAAATTCTAAAAGACTTCTGGTGCCTTATCTTGCCCATGATTATACAGAAGTCAGATACAGGTTTATGCTAAAAGCATGTACTGTTATCTTTCTAAAGAAAAATATGTCAATGGGGAAGATTCATCTTTATCTAGTTAAAAAACAACAACAAAAAAAAGCATTTGCAAAGCGTATTTGTGAATTGGTATGTGCCAGACACAAGTTATCTCATTTAATCCTCGTGACAATGCCAAAAGACATGTTTTCATATTCCTGGTTTATATGCGACGAAATTGAGGCACACGTGCGGATTAGGTAACTTGCCCCAAGTATCAGGGCTTGAAAGTGACAGAGTGGAGTATGAGGCCAGGTTTTAGGCGGAACTCTTCCCACCTGCCAGCACTCTTCTATCTGACAGTCGTTTTTCAGCGGCCACAGAACTCTGCAACTACATCTAGATCTCAGTTATTTTTATGAGCTGATCTTGGCTGTTTCCTTGAGGCAGAATGCCAGTATTATTTCTTATTTTGAAAATACGAAAGTATCTGCACCCCCATGTTCATTGCAACATTACTTGCAGTAGTCAAAACATGGAAACAACCCAAGTATCCACTGACAGATGAATAGATAAAATGTCAGGCTTGTGGACACAGCAGGGAAGAAGAGGGTGGGCTGAACGGAGAGAGCAGCATGGAAACATATACAGTACCATATGTAAAACACATAGCCAGTGGAAATTTGCTGTGTGACTCAGGGAGCTCAAACCAGTGCTCTGTGACAACCTAGAGGGGTGGGATGGGAGGTCCAAGAGGGAAGGGATATATGTATACCTATGGGTAACTCATGTTGATGTATGGCAGAAACCATACAATATTCTAAACCAATTATCTTTAACTAAAACTAATTAAATTAAAAATTCAAAAAAAGGAAAACAATCAAAACAGGAAAAAAAAAAGAAAATGTGGTATACTCATACAATGGAATATTATTCAGCCATATAAAATAATGAAAACTTGCCATTTGTGACAACATGAATGGACCTTGAGAACTAAATGAAATAAGTCAAAGAAAGACAAATACTGTATGATTTTCAATGTGGAGGCTTAAAAAAAACAAGCCTGTCATAGATAGAACAGATTGGTGGTTGTCAGAAACAGGGAGGGATGAAATGGGTGAAGGGAGTCAAAAGGTTCAAAATTCCAATTATAAAATAAGTAAGTCATGGGGATGCAATGTACAGCATGGTGACTATAGTTAATACTGTGTTGCATGTTTGAAATTTGCTAAGAGAGTAATTCTTATAAGTTCTCATCACAAGAAAAAAAAATTTGTGTGTATGGTGGAATAGACATATTGTACTGATTTTGTAGTAAATACGTGTAAATACCAAATCATTATGTAATATACCCCAAACTAACATAATGCTGTATGTCATTATACCTCAATTTTTAAAATTAGTGTATTTCTTATTATTGCATCAAAGAAATGGTGCTCACCTTGCACCTCTGAGAGCTCCAGGAGGAGACAAGGCAACAGCAGAATGTTGGGGTTTCAGCCCTTGGGGTGAATGGGTATCACTATTATCATCAGAGTGATATATCATAGAATGTAACAACAACAGCCTTAGTTGCAGATGCTGTGAGAACTATATGAAATGTATGCAAAGTTAACTAGCTGTAGTCATCATACACAAGTACCCAATAAACATTCTCAGAGCAAACAAAACAAAACCAAGCACAGTGCCCCCTTGTCAGGACTGTGTGTGAGAAGAAAGGCTGAGTCCTATCAACATGTTTATCTGCAACAACAGGCCAGCACTCCACAAATAGGTATAATACAGTAAGGATGTAGCTGCGTGCGAGAACAAACAAAAACAGAAGGGCTAAGGGCCATAAATGTCTGTCATCATCCTCAGGAATCCATTGGTTGTGGGTCTTGCAAATGTCAGTGTTAAAATTGACATGCTCCAGCATCCAAGACAAAGCGGACAATGAAGGAAGGACTTTCTCTGCCGTACTACTTGGGTTTTCATCCATTAGTTTGGTGGTGGTGATTTAGTAGCTAAGTCTGACTCTTGCGACTCCAAAAACAAAACAAATCCACGTTTCAAACAGGGCTGGTCACTTCTCCCTAGAGCAGTTTTCCGCATTTACTTTGTCTCAAGGAAAGGCAGAACCAAAGGGAAATTACGAGTGATATATGCTCATTCCCCTCCTCCCAAATTTATATTAAAACCTCAAAGACTATTCATGGAGAGAGTGAGGTGGTACAGAACAGTGATTTTCAAAGTCAGAGCATCCATCTCAGAATCAGTTGAGGTCCTTGTTAAAAATGCAGACTCTGGACCAGTTGTCTCGATCCTCTGTGGGTGAGGCTCTAGAATCCACATGTTTAACAAGCTTCCCAGGGATTCTAGGACACACAGATACTGGAGAATGTAACAGATAATGGAGATAAAATTCTCTGGATTTACTTTGCCTTCAGACAACACTAGCCTATTTTAAAAACAAGCAAAATAATAACAGGTTGGATTTAAATGGACAAACAAGAAGATAGGGTACGTAGAAACATTTCTGATTTTAAGGGATAGCAAACCCTGATATTAAAACTCAGCAAACGACCCTTTTTACTAAGTTCAATGCTAAGACTTTTCTAAGCTTACCAAAGTACTAGGAATCTTCTAATAAAGAAAAAACCCTCTAAGAAATTAAAGAAAAACATTGTGTTTTGAAGCTGGGTAGATAAAAATATTAATAACCATGACAGAGTAGGGTCACAGAATCACTGATTACCTCTCATACAAAAAAAAAAATGTCAAAAATAATAAGCTTTAGTCCTCAGAAAGACTTACTGCAAATCAACCAGGATTACGTGCCCACTCTGTGGGCACAGCCCTAGACCCAGATAAACGAAGATGAATCAAACAGTGCAGTTCTTCTTAAACAGTTCAGGCTTTCAGAACCCTTTGAGAGTCTAACCCCCTGAAAAATGTCCTTATGCAGAAACACTTGATTTTGAGTTCAGATTCAGGGGACTAGTCAAGACTTCACTTAAGAAGTCTTCATTAAGACCAGACACAGTAAGAATTTAGCAGGTCCTAAATCTCGGATGGTTTGTGGTGTTCCCATCCCACATGCAATTCAAAATACAATTTAAATGTTATAAAGACTCACAAGTGAAATGTTCTAAATTAAAACTGCTTCTTTTCAGAATTTCTAATTGCTGTTTGTTTTGTAGTTTCTGTAGAGCTTTTGGTGTTGGTGTTTTTAGTAGTTTGTTTGGTTTAATGCCTCTGCTTTCACAGAACCCTAAGTGTATATTTAATTTGTCTCTGGATAATCCAGCACTAATAGAGAAGGAGGCAGAGCTCCCCAAATACATTTATTACAATATTGGGTGCTATGAGTTCTGTAATGATCTGGGAGTAGAGAGAAAACATTGTGGGGAAGAAAGTTTCATCTAAACACAGTAGCCAAATATAAGTTTTGGGCTCAAATAGAATGTTCCTTTAGTGATGCAAGGAGAGGAAATGACACCAAGTTAACAGGTAGTGTACACCATGGTGCCCTTGATAATCCCGTCTGACTAAGCAATCAGGAAGGGCTTATGTAAGGCTGGTGTGGAGAGCAGAAACGGAAGGCATTTGGGTAGCTTCAGATGCTCTGTGTCTATTTTTCAACAAAAGATGGCATCGAACATCTACTCATGGTGACAATTAGGGGCAAGGTAATGTAAGAACCAACATGAAGGACACTGGGGACAAAAGGAAGGGGAGAGGGTAGACTGTGGCAGAAAAACACTAATCAGGTGAGAGAAAAATCCTGATGCATGACACAAAGGGAAATAGATAAGAGAACAGAGAATGCAGCCAAGCCAAGCCAAGAAGGCTGTGCTTTGCAACTTACTCTAATACTGAACAGAACAGAGAGGCTCCCAGAGTAAAGACACTCAAGTGACCTGGGTTCCTGTTTAAGAACGATCTCTATTCTTACTGTTCAAGTTATTTACCTCACAAGACATTTGTTTTTAACTCCCCCCACACACTTTGACCCCTGTCTTCTCAATCAGCACCTGCTTTCACCCAAACAACCAGGAGAGAGTTGACTATTTATGCTCAGCCTGTTTCCACAATGGATTTAAGGTAGTGGAATACAAGAGGTAAGTCAAATTTCAATGTTAAAAATTCATCACTGGAAGAATTTTCCCTATCTTTAGCCAGATAATACTTGATCATTAGAATGTGATGTTAGTGCTGCTGACACTATTTATATTCAGGTGTTTCTTTCCATTTAAGTAATAGAGGAAAAAGATCGCTTCCCCTCATCTTTGTACAGGTACTCCTTTTAAACATTTCAGCGCAGGGTTGGATCCATATTTTCAAATGAAGACTCAGTCCACGAGTGAGAAGGTCATGTTGATAATCACCATCACCAAGACACCATCAAGGGTGTCTGCTATTTTGCACAGAGCCACATTGAGTCCTCACAATTGTAACCTTTGAAGGAATTTTACTATTCCTCATTCTACAGATGAGGGAAACTGAGGCCCTCAAAGGGACTTATTCACTTGCCTGAGGTCACATGGCTCATGGTGACAGGTTGCAACCACAATTGTGGCTGACATCAAAGCTCCCCTCTCTTAGGGGACTTCCCTGGTGGCCCGGTGGTTGAGACTCCACCTTGTAGAGCAGGGGATGTGGGTTCCCCTCTTGGTCAGGGAAATAAGATCCCACATGCTGCAGAGCAGCTAGGCTGGTGCGCCACAGCTACTGAGCCCGTGTGCTATGGAGCCCACGTGCCACAACAAGAGAGTTTGTGTGCCACAGTGAAAAGATCCCGCATGATGCAACGAAGATTCTCAGTGCCACAATTAAGACCCAATGTAGCTAAATAATTTTTTTTTTAAGCTCTCCTGTTTTCCCTTAGTCTGTTCTGCCTTCTTGAAACAGGGAGGAGGCAGGAAAAAGGGCAAAGCATGAGAGGCCTCCCTGGGCTGTCTGTGGGAGAAAACTCAGGACCAGTGGCACTAACATGGAGAGGAAAACTTGGCCTTCGCCCTCACTTCTGAAACACACCCTTGCCATTAATCTGTCTCAAGGGTTTTACTCATGTTTTTCCACCTAAATGAACAGGATTTGCTTTAGTATCACTTATGTAATGTAAATATCACCTTTCCCCATGGGAATCCTTTTCCTGTTTGGGACTGTGGGTTTGGGCCTGGATTTGTGCATGTTTTGCCTGGCTGATCATTGCCCATGAGCAACCTAAGTGACTGCTTAAGAGAAAAAGTGAATATGTTATTTTCAGACACCAATGCAGAAGTAAGATTAGGTAATTAAGACCCTCAGCTACCATTTTGGTTTTTTATACAGTATTTATGAATTTTTAGGGGGTAGAGGAAAAGGCTGGATGAAATTCAAAAGGAAATGGGGATTTAATAGGATCCAATCAGGAGTTAATTAGCCATTTATGTGCCAAAGAGTCTTAGACTATCCTTCCACTAATCCCAGCTTCTGTGACTAATGTCTATGAGAGTACTGAGGCCAAGGTAAAAGTCAGAGATGACACCAAGATTCTGAGACAGGTACTCAGACCTGCATTAGCAATGAGCTCTTTTGTGGAATGTTCTCCTGTCTCCGGATGAATTTATCTGCTGTGTTTTTCATCAACCTAGAGCTGTGTTCTTTTATGAGGCAATGCTTCTCCAACTGTTTCTGAAAAATGAATGAGAAGTTTCCCTCCCTCGTAAGCCTGATTTGAATCTTGCTTATTATCTGTTTAGGGTTATCTTTCTGTCAATAAAAATAGTCGTATTCCCAACAAAAGATTTATTTTTGCTTCTAACCATAGCCAACCTCAATTCAGAGTCCACTCCCACAGCTGTGGGCCTGGATCAAAGTTGCTCTTTTTCAAAAACAGATCACCAAAGCCTGTAATACACACAGGCTGAAAGTGCTGTAAACTTGAAAAAAAGCAGGCAGCACATACAGACCTACAGTCCAGAAATGGTTTTGATGATAAATAACTAAGACTGATTGAAATGGACGGATTGTCATTTTCTTATGCCACTTTTTATTTACTCGTGGAAGAATTTGAATACAAAAAACAATATATGTTTCTTAGAGAAAATATAAAGAAGAAAAATGTGAAAATCATATGTAAACTTATCACACAAAAAATTGCCACAATTCACATTTTGGTATATAACCTTTCAGTCTCTTAAAAAAGCGTACTATTTATTTTATATAAAAATAGATCACATTAGAGGTGACATCTTTTAATCTCGTCTTTTTCACTTCACAAAATATCATGAGCATCTTTATATCATTAAATCTTCTTTTCTAATCTTATCTTTCTGTCTTTATAGTATTCTGTTGTGATTACCTCTTTTTAAATAGTTTCTAAAAATCCTAATTTTAAATATAATACATGCTCACTGTTTAAAGAAATTCAGACACACAATAAAGAAGAATTTTTTAAAAATCTATAGTTAGCTCCATAACACAAGGTGGAGTTTCTACCCCAAAGATTTGTATATTTTTAAAGGTTTATTTATGTGTTGATAAATTATCCATTAAAGTTGCATCAATTTATATTCTAACAAGAACATATGAGACTATTGTTTTCATAACCTCAAAGAAGTATTTTTATTATCTTTTCTTAACATTTACTAATTAGATAGGCTGAAAAAGGGGGACAGATTTTATTTTTCACAACTTTGATTCTTAGTAAGGTTGATTATTCTTATACGTCTATTTGTATTTCTCACTATAAATTGCTTATTTATCTTTTATGCCCACTTTTCAATGGGTTTATAAAAGCCCCTTTGTAAGGCTGTCAATCATTTTTCTGCCAACTATATTAAGTATTTTCCTCAGTTTGTTCTTTGTCTTTCAACTTTTTATTTTTGAATAATTTTATATTTATAGAAGATTTGCCAAAGTACTACAGAGAGTTCTTATATACCTCCCACCCAGCTTCCACTTTTAACTTATATAACCACAATACAATCACCAAAATGAAGAAATCATCTTTGGTACAATACTATTGACTGAACTACAGACTATTCAGATTTCACTAGTTTTTCCACTAATGTTATTTCTCTGTTTCAGGGCCTGAATTCAGATCCTCCATCGCCTTTAGCTGTCACATCTCCTTAGTTTCCTCCAGTCCATGATGGGCTCTGTCTTTCTCTGATTTTCATGACCCCTACACTTCTAAGCAGTACCACTCAGATATTTTATAGAATGTTGATCAATCTGTATTTCTCCCTTCTAAAGTTATCATTTTTCTCTTTCCATATTCAATTGGAAAGGGATTCATTAAGCCCAGTCCACACTTCATTGGGAGGTAGGCTAATCTATATTTCCTAGAGAAAGAAGTATCAGAGGATTTGTGGAATATGAACTATCACTTTACTTAATAAATATTTTGAGGTAGAGATACTTTAAAACTATGCAAATATCCAACTTCTTAAAGTTTCGTCAACTAACTTTGGCATTCATCACTGCATCTTCTTGGGGGCAATTGCTACTATAGTCTTCTAAAGGTGGGTTTCTATTCCCTTTGTGCTTCTTCATTTATTATTTGGGATCCTTCTGTAAGAATATTTGTTCCTTCTCCCCCAGAGATATGGTGGGTGTCTGTGGCTAAACTACTTCACCAAGGGCCTAATTTCTTTATCTCTGCTCTTCTTTCTGTGTTGTTAGCTTTGTCTAGTGACTAGAAAGCTGTCAATTGCTCCCAGGGTGTATTTGTTTCCTATGACTGCTATAACAACTCACTACAAATTTGGTGGTTTGAAAACAACACATTTTTTTTTTTCTGGAAGTCCAAAGTCAAAAATGGGTTTTAATCAAGGTGCTGCAAGGCTATATTTTTCCCCCAGGTTCCAGGGGACAACCTGTTTTTTAACATTTTTCAGCTTCTAGAGATCATCCACATTCCTTGGCTTGTGGTCTTCCTTCTCCATCTTCAAAGTCATCAGTGTTAGGTCAAGACCTTCTCATAGTGCAATCAATCTGATTCTCTCTCTCCTACATCTCTCTTCCATCTAAGAACCCTTGTGATTACACTGGGCCCATGTGGATAATCCAGGATAATCTTTCCATCTCAAAGTCAGTTGAATAGCAACTTCAATTACATCTGCAACCTTAATTCTCTTTGCCATGTAATGTAATGTAATTACAGTTGGGGGGACTAGGTTGTGGACCACTTCGAGGACTGTTATATGTCTACCATACAGGGCCATAAACTTTTTGATCTATGGGCACACTAAGGATGAGACAGAGATAGAAGGAGAGGTAGAGAAGCAGAGATAGAAATAGCGATTAATATAGAGTGAGGGAGAGAGAGGGAAAAAAGGGGGAAGGGAAGAGGAGAGGAGAGAAGAAGAGAAGAGAAGAAAAGGAAAAGAGAGAGAACAATTCCACCAGCTCAAGCAGGTGCAATGCATCCGAATTGGTTTTTACGTGGATCCCAGATACACAGCATAAAGTTCTTTTTATCTTGGGAGCCAAATGAGTGTCTCAAATAATGAGACATTATTGAGAATGGCCAGAAATTTCAATAATTCAGGCCTAAGCTCTTTAAGTAAAAGTAACCTTGAGCCAAAATTTAAGCTATTGAAATATCATCAGTCTTTATACTTAAGGTCTATGGACTTCAAATAAAGTGTCATTCCAGATTGACCATTAAAAGGTTTTTTGAAAGGAGTTCTTATTTATTCACAAACCTGTTCTTGATTGAGTACAAGCCATTCTCAAGATCTCCTGAACTTGGAGGGAGGGCTTCAAAAACTGGCTTCCTCTAGGATTAGTGATTTTGACCTTGTTAGAGCCTGTAATCTCTTACTCTCTCTTGGACTAGGGATGCCCCTGAGTTCTCTGCTAGGTTTAGTGAGCAATGCTGCTGCTGCTAAGTCACTTCAGTCATGTCCAACTCTGTGCGACCCCATAGATGGCAGCCCACCAGGCTCCCCCGTCCCTGGGATTCTCCAGGCAAGAACAATGGAGTGGGTTGCCATTTCCTTCTCCAATGCATGAAAGTGAAAAGTGAAAGCGAAGTCAAAAGCTCAGTCATGTCCGACTCCTAGCGACCCCATGGACTGCAGCCCACCAGGCCCCTCCGTCCATGGGATTTTCCAGGCAAGAGTACTGGAGTGGGGTGCCATTGTTTTTCTTTTATTTTGTGAGACTGTATTATCTGTATAAAGGCCCATTTCTCTTAGGTCCATTTTCTTTTGTATATATCTCCCCTGTTGGGAGTGCTTCCTCCACTCTGCTCTGCTTAGAACTAAGGAGAGTGTTCTATTATTTCTGAAAACACAACACAAAACAACTGGCCTCACCTTCTCTATTACCTAGAGCCCCTTTCAGCAGTACAACTCTCCCCGTATTTGAACAGGATGAGCCTTTGGAGCCATCTAGATCTGATTTCAAATCCCATTATTGCTTTTAACAACTATGTGCTTTTTGAGAAATTAAATCCTTTGGAACTCTGTGAGTCATTGTCTTTGCCATGAAGGCAACTTGTCACCAATGGCTGGTGGACATTTTATCTCCTATTCACTCATTGACACCTACAATGTGCTTCCCTGGTGGCTCAGCAGTAAAGAATCCACCCGCTGATGCATGAGACACAGGTTTGATCCCTGGGTCGGGAAGATCCCCTGGAGAAGGAGATGGCAACCCCCTCCAGTATTCTTGCCTGGGAAACCCCATGGGTAGAGGTGCCTGGTGGGCTACAGTCTAGAGGGTTGCAGATGGTCAGACACGACCTAGCAACTAAACAACAACAAATCACATGTGCTACACATATGTGTGATATGAACACAGAGGTGAACACAGTCAGTACAGTATTTGCCATGTTGACCTGTCTAGAGTGGAAGACATATTAAAGAGCTAAGGACAGTGTAGTGAGCCTGGTGCAAAGTTGTGTAAAGGGTAATAGACAAGAGGTCAGGTAGGGAATCAAAGATTCTTATAACTCCATTAAAATTTTACTGCAGCTATAAGTACACATGTCTACCTCTGGTGGATGATAAACTCTTTGAGAGTGAGGACTGAGTCCTTTCCATCTGTGCAAACTTTTAAGACATACAAAACAAAAGTTTAATAAAAGCTCTGATAAGCTCAAGTCTTGGTGGACACTTTAAAAGTTGTTGCTAAATGAAATGGACTCAGTTGATCATCATAGAAGAATGAGACAGTGGGCTCCTTCGGAGCAGTCACTACCTCCCTATTAATCTTGGTACCCTTAATATTTTGTCTAGAGGCAGGTGCAGGGCAGATATGCAAAACATTATTGTTTAACAAATGACTAAACCTAGAATCTAAACCTAAAATCCAAAAGTGCCTCTGTCCATCATGAAAATTCTCAAAGGAAAGAAAAGAAACATACTTTATGAATGTTTGTTCTACCTGAACACTTAAAACTCATCATGAGTAAACATAATCCTATCCTAGTATCTCTTAAATATGCCCTGCATAAATAAGGTGTGAGTTTTACAATCTCATTTGCTCTATCTATGTAAAAGCTTTTTATTTGGCTTCAAAGTCTTCAACTTCACAGCAAAATTTCATTATGTCCCAGCTGAGTTCTGTTTAATGGAATTAAATTTCACCCTTTTTAATTATCTTTTGGAACAGACAATCTTTACAGAATAATTAGTAATAGAAGAACATAATGGATCATTGTCTTTATTACTGCAAAGAAATCCTAGATGCTGCTCTAAATCTTAAAAAAAGATCTCATGAAATATAAAATGTATTGAATCCTTCCTCTTAAATTATGTAACATTTAAACTTTGTCAACATAGCTTAAAGATGATGGGAGGTAATTATTTTCCTGCTTCACTTTAAATTATTTTATGAAACTACTTTAATGATCCCATTCAAATTAATTATGCTTACATTTCACTTTCAAGATTTTTATTGGTAGAGCATTCTATTATCAAACACAAATTAAATGTATATTTTTCTCACACATCTGAAGATCTATTTTGCTTCCCTGAACAATTTTTTTCTAGACCCTAACCTAACATCATTAAATTGTACATACAAAATGTAAAAGAGGATTAAAAATATAGCTATTCAGTATTTTAAAAAATAAAGCCTAATTAAAAATCATTTCACTTACTCATTTAAGAAAGCATAGTGCCTTTGGGAAAATTTCATAAAACAGTTCAATGAAAAAGAAATACCCAAACATGGGTAGTTAAAAAAAATCACCAATACCAGAAAATCTTTTTCCTCTATAAACATTCAAGCAATTAAAACTTACCTTTATAAATGGAAGATAGGAAATGTAGAAAAATGAGTAGGGTCCTTCTTGGACTTCTAGTCTTTATAGTTTAATTTGTTGAGAATTTAAAATTACAGTAATTGCCCTTAAATAACTGACATTATTTGACACTACAACAACAGAGGAGTGGAAATGACTGACAAACACACAAAAGACTTTTGTTATCTTTGTTTGTCTGCCTGAATAAATCTCAACAAGTATTTCAAAGATTTAAATTTATAGCATACTTAATCGCCATTAGATGGCCAATCCTATTGGCTTTCAGCTACATTTCACTGACACTCAACATTTTTGGTATCAAGTTCTTTAACATATCTAGTTTGTCTAAACAGCTATCTTTAAACTAAATTATTACCTCTAAATTAAACATTTTGATAAAATATGTGGAATTAAACAGAATTAACTTAAGTTAAGTAGAGCCCCTTCTTTTTTGTTCCCCTATATTGAGGACGGACTGTGGGGGAGAGGGGAGGTTTGAAATACTGATTTTGAAAAATGTAACTGAGTACTCACCCACCATAAATGATGGTGAGTTGGTTAATATTTGGATTAATGATTTATTTCTTAGCAAAGCAAGTGCATTTAAGAAATTGATATTCAAAAACCATTTATTATGACTTCAATATCAAACAGAGGTCACTCAAAAAAAATCAGGTCTGCCATATAATTTAGAATTCCTGCAAAGAATTTAGAATCCAAATGATATTGGTGGAAGGTTTTTAAAAAACTATTTTTATTTAAGTATTTAGTTCTTATGTTTTACCACTTTGAAAATAAAGCATAAACTACAAATGAAACATAATGAAATGAAACATAAACTACAAATTCCTTCTTGAAGGCCCCATTTTATTTCCCAGTGAAAATAAACACTCGAAGGAAACAATCGAGTTGTAATAATCCCTTAATTGGTATCACACTTTCCATTTTGCAAACTGTTTTCCCTAACATTCACTTGGCGTTTACCTGACTTGTAAAAACTCTATTCCCTTTTGTGTTTTAATTTTAATATTGAGTTCCATTTATACCAAAAGAGGAGACATGACTCATTCTAGGTACATGATAATATATTGACTTTCTGTTGGTATAGTAAAGTACGGAAATGCTACATACCACATAAAGAAGAGACTTCCGGGGGTGTGAGTACTAGTAAAACAGGAAATGTATTAAGTTTCTGAGAGGTCAAGGGGTTAGGTAATGAGGATGAATGGGGCACAGGGGGCTTTAAGTTCAGTAGTGCAGGGTTCACTTCAGAAGAAAGATTCTCTGTTTTTCCCTATAGATGTGTCCTCTTTGCCCCTTATTACTTATCTTAATGGATTTTTAAAAGCTAAATTTTTTAAAATCAGAAAACACATTTATTATTTGTACTGTTTGGGGCTAAGTACACAAAATTATGAATACTTGATTTTTCCTTTAGTCCTCTTCTAGTACTTTTATGAAGTTAAAGAAAGCACACTTATTTTGGTTCTAAGGACTTGGCCTCTGGAGCTGTTTGGGCCATCTGAGCTGTTTATGCTAACTGCTTAATTAACTAGTAGAAACTAGGATTTCATTCTTCCAACCAAATAGGGGAATTACCTTCTCTCATCCTTACACAGTACAGGTGTAAAGCTCCCATAGCTTTATATCTGAGACTATCATTGCAATGGCACTCTTCCCCTATTCTTTCCAAATGGTAAAACCTGGGAACATCTTTTTCTTGATGGTTAATGAGCATTTCACCCAATTTCACAGGAAACACATCTATTTTCAAATCTGAAGTATTTCACCAACTCCTAAGTGTGAAATCACTGATGTTCTTTAGCTATGTCAAATTGAGCAACCCCAACCTTTGAGCTGAGGATGTTCAAAATTAGGATGCTGAATTCAAAATTAGGTATTGGTCTCCTCTCTAAGACCAGAAAACTTTGCCTTAATCCATAATTACTCTAATATTTGAGCCAGGATTTAAAGAGAGGTGATTGGTACAAGGTGAAAATTATTTTTAGGAACTTGAGGGTGAAATCTTAACTGATCAATCAGTTCCAAGTACCCAGTTACTAATGTTTAATCTTAGTCATACACCAGTAGCAAGCAGAGAGTCTGATGTCTTCACCCAGTTTCAGATAGTGAGCCTGGGTACTGGGCCTTCCTGTGAATGTAGCTTAAGCTGATAGGATCAGCAAACTTCCTAAAGCCTACTGCGGGGGTTGATGTTTTTCAAAGAGTCTCGAGGAAAACAAGGGAAGCAGAAGTCCCTAGTCTTTGGAGGTAGAAGGAAAGAGTGGGGAGGATGTTAAAAAACAAAACAAAAACAAAAAACAAACCTGCAACAAGGGATTAATCCCTTGTTGATTCTATTCTGACAGGAAAGGAGAATGTGTACTTACATTGTTTTTCTCTTTAGAGATTCATTTGAGATAAATCTGTGTTCAAAATGGGGCTTAACAAAAGTGGAGAGGGGATATTAGTCATGTGAGTTCAAACACAGAAACATCACCTGAGGAGTTATAAATTGATCAAATTATACACCAAACTAACTTTGCATTTAATTTTGCATCTCTGTGGGCAAATATTTGGCTATTGTTGTTATAGATAATTTTAATTTTAATATTATTATTTAAATATGTGTAGCAGAGATAGAATAGCTTTACCACTTATTCTGGTAGCCTCTAATAGCAACATTAATTTGGAAAGCAACGTGCAAATGGATTGCCTTGCTGTGTTTTGACTTATAAAAGCTCTACTCATTTATTTGTATTCTACTCAATGCAGGTTCTATGGTTTGTTGCTTTTTACTAACAAGGTGTCACTAAATACATTGACTCTGGATTGAGGTTATTTGAAAGATCACTTTTTACCAAACTTGAGCAGGTAGTAGTGAGGTCACTTTGTTCTTACCACACTTAAGAAATAAAACCAGCTTCTTTCTTTAGTTACAGTTCAGAAGGACTGATTTATCATCATTAATTATCTTCTTTATGTTATTACAGACTCTCAGGATGAAAACAGAAAAGTTTATTCATAGTTTGCTTGCTATCAGAGCTCATGTAAATTGATTAATTTTTTCTGGCTTAAAATAATTTTTTAACACTAAATGGGAGAAAAAAGCAATTAGTATCTGTGTAATTTTTTGCATGATGCAATACTAGATGGGAGATATGTTAAGACTTCTCAGTGTATATATATACACATTAAGAAGCACAGTCATTTGTAATAATTTTAGTTAAAAGTACATTTTTAGCAACAAAATGATCTGCTTGGAGACATATTTTAATATTTTATCAAATCTCATGTCCACGGTTGATCCCATTGCTACCAAATAAATTGTTTTTTTAGAGCAATACATTAAGAATCACAAATATCTTTTTGCAACTGAAAACATTTAAGAGTTGAACTTAATAAAATGTTACAATGATAAAACTTGGGGGGGGGAAATGCAAACAAATAAAATTTAAATTGAGTGCATATTCTATTATTGCCTGTCAAGGGGAATAAACATTTTCATATTTATTTCCTCTTTTTAAGTATAACTAATAACTGTATAATTTTTCCCTCCTTACTTCTATTTGACTCTTATTAATTAACTGTTTTACCTAGCTAGAGGGTCAAACAAACATACTAGTATTTTGCTAAGTTGCAAACAGCAACATTAGAGGGAAATAATATTTGATCTGCCAGCTCCTGGATATCTAGCTGTTGATCTCAGTCATACACAGAGATTCTCAGTCATACCCAGGAAACAAAAGGTCCAGAACAGTAGGGCTTTCTTTTGAAAGTAGCTGTATGCTGGCTATTAAATGTTAAGGCTGGTTCTATGCAAGGAAATAGTTTTATTTGCTCCTCCTAGAAAACCCCTTGTATTTGGAGCACTCCTACACTGAAAAAAGCATTCTGGTGCTTTTTGAGATAATCATATGTTTCTCAGGGTTTTGTTTTGATGTCCCATTAAACCAAACTACACATAATGTTGGTAGGGATGGCTCAAATGTGATCAAGCTCGTGGTAAAACACAATAATATCTAAACCCTTTTTCATGCCCTGCTGTAACACCAGCGATGGCAAACAGCATTTAGTGAAAACTTGCACCAGTAACAGGCACTGAATATATAGCAGATACTGCAAATGTTACATGAATGACACATTGGAATGAACTCATGAGAAACATATTATTGTGCTTCCCATTTTATGGATGAAGAAACTGAGACTCAGAGGTAGTAACTTACCAGAAGTTTTAGAATTAAGACAATACACAGATCTATAAACTTTCCAACGGATACCTAATAATGAAAGCTTTACCTAATAATGAAAAAGCTTTGCAGAGCATTTCTATTCAGGACAGCTCCACAAACTACTGTAACCAAAGAATTTTCCAGTTTGAATTAGTCACTTGTTTAAAACGTGGGCTGATTCCTGACCTTGCTTAAAGCATTAACAGAGCAGCTGCCTGTGTTTTCTGCTGCGGCATCAGGTAAATGGAAGGTTCCTCACCACTTATTGTGCACATCAGTCTGTTTTTCTGTGTAGTTTTTATGTTGATGCTTTTCTAAAACTATATTTCAGAGTGTGAACCAGATGAAAAATTTAAAAATAAAAAGGTACAATGATGTTTTAAGAAGCACCCTATTCGCTGAATGTCAAATTTTTTCATGGATAACAAATGTGATATCTTTTGCTAAATCTTCAAGAAACTTCAAATACTGGATTACTTACACATGAAGAATGATTCTATACAAGCATATATTTCTCACTAGATTCACCAGTCAATAAACAAAAACTTTCATCTCCCACATGCACAAGTCTTCTGGTATGCAATTCAGGATTATCATACTCTCTTCTTCTCAAATTTTCTTTTTACCCTCTGTCAAATCATATGCACAAAAGACTGAGGAGGGATTGCCACAGCCCAGACAAATGTGTAATATAATTTAGCAATGCAAACTGTATTAAAAATGGCACCATAAAAAGTCAAGACCCTTGGAAGCAGATGAGTCAAGCAAATTACTTGTATTTGTGTTACAGTTATTTTTTTTAAGGTTTTACTTCTTTTTTGTCTGCCCACAAGATTTTCCTGTGCCTTAAAGTTTTTATTTTTATTACTATTATTATTTAATCTAGTTGACATATTATTTTTGGAAAAACACAATGAGATGGACAAGTTGGCCTCTGACTTTTGAGAGAGTTATTAATCAGTCATTTGAAGCAAATAGACTGGAAAATAATTTGTGGCTCATTTAAGTGACAAAATATCTTGAATTTGAAGACATTGTTTCTAGCATATGTTTGGGAGTTGAAAATTCACACGACTTTGATTATTAATGATAGTGAATCCAAATGCAGCAGCAGCAAATGATCCCTTTACAGCTCTTATAATGATACTAGCTCACATTTATTGAGGACTTACTATGCATGAGGTACTGTTTAAGTATTTACATGCATTATCTCGTTTAATCTTCACAAAAACCCCTATGTGGGAAGTACAATTACTGACCTCATCTTATAGATGATAAAACTGAGAGTTTGAACAAGCCATAAGGTCGCTTGCTCAATGCTATACACTAAACTGTTAAACCAAGATTTAAACCTAGATCAGTTCGACCCAAAACTTGGGAGTCTAACCTTCAGTACATCCCTGCCTCCTACACTCAGAGTCCTAAAACATTCCAACTAAATTTACTGTATGAGATTTCAGGCTAGCCCCTTTTTTCTACAGATGAAGAAACTGAAGTTTTTAAAAATTAACTATTTTGCCCATCCTCCTAGTAACAAATTAGTGACTGAGCAGGACTAGAACTCAGATCTCCTGCCTTCAATGCCACACAAGACACCACTCTATCATTTAGTGAAATCTGCATTACCCAGGAGACTAGAACACCAGCTTTGTAGTTTAACACACCAGATAAAACAGCAAAGAGCTAAATTCAGGTTGCCTCTGTGTTTTCTAACTTGCAGCTGCTTCATTGCAGGATCATACAACACATGATGCGACAGGGACTTAAAGCCACACATAAAACATATTAAATGTAGTCGGCAGTGATGAGATTTGGTACCAAATAAGAAGCTTTAATTAATTTTAAATGGTGCTTTTCATAGTGTCAAAAGCTCAGTCCACTGAAGTGGAAAAGGGGGTTGGAATGGCGAGATCCTAGCAACCCAGCTAATCTGGGCCCTTCTGAGCAAGCTCATTTGGAATTCTTACATCAGTGCATCGGCACGCCGAGGTGGGGCTCATGGGGACAAACAAAATAGCAACCCCAACTCGGGCACCACTCAGAATCCCACATCCCGGGGAGGCCTGAGAGCTCAGCTGTATTAAGGGGCCGTTGGAGTTTCCCTGTTATTTGTCTACTTTTTGAGGATTAGAACTTCCGCTGGGCTGTGTTCATCTGTGCTGAGAATTTAAACTCGGTGCATGCAACAACAAGAACAGTGAGATCTCCTAGAAATGTTCAAAAAGAAGCCAGTCTTGACTTTTAAAAGCTTTCAGATGCACAAAAAGGAGTAAATTGAGGGGTTTCCGATTTCTTCTGGGAGTCAACATTGGGTGGTGGTTTCTTTTTTTGTATTCCCCCCACTTCATGAGCCTTTGTTTTTAAAACTGTGATAATGCAGATATTCACCATGTGGATCCAGTTGAGTGGTATCATGTTAGAAAGGCCGCAATAGTCATGTGGTTCTTAAGCGTTTTCACACACATGCACATGGAAATTTTTTCTTCTCCATGACACAGAAACAGGAATTATCACCAAGGCCCTTCCTCACAGAGACTGTAGAACATACAGTAAGGATTCTTTGAAAACTATTAGGAAACTACATGACTCAGTTCTCTGGCTACACAGCTTAAGAAACTGAAGCTCAGGTATTATGACAAGGATAAGGACACATATCCAGATTTCCCCATTTTTTATTCATTTCCGTAAGTTGCAACTTACGGAAATGCCTCAGTATTTATAGGCATCATTTATAAAAGCAGCATATAAACAATAGCAAGTTGTCAGTTGAGTATGGAACATATTTACTACTTTTAATACAACTGTGCTTTGCACACACATCGGCGATGATAATAATAGTACAAATCATGGTGAGTTCTTTGCCATTGAAGCACTCATTTGGGTCAACAACCATGAACCAAAAATTTTTTTCTCCCTGTTCTTTTAACTTACATAAATGTATACCCTGTCACCATGAAAATAACAAACCACAATATAATTCTAAGTTTCTGAAGGTCATCCATTTATGACCAATAAGACTTTATTTTTCCATACTCAAGCTTGATTCTCTTTTGTCCTCTACAGAGAAAAGGAGTGCAACACCACCCATTCCCTACTCATGTTCTCTGTTCTTTTCAAATATACAAGGGTCTGTAGAATCAGAGGACAGTTCTGCAGCCTAGGTGAATAGTTAGTGGTGAGAATTGCAGACAAAACAATTTAGGCAAGCATCCAAAAGTACAGACCTATCCAGTGGTCTACACTCTGAAAAGGAACTAGAAATGATCAGGTTTCCATCACAGGATTTTTAGAAACTTGATATTTGCAAGACTGAAAATATTTTAAGGAAATTCTTTCTCAAGATGTTCCTAGGTTTTTTTGTTTTTTTTTTTTTTAATTTCTAGCTTAGATTCAATTAGAGTGAGGAAGTAGAGAGTAAATAGAATAATAATTGTACTTTGCATTAAATTAGAGGAAGAGTGCAACATTGATTTGTACTATTAGTTTTTAACATTTGAATATTAATGAAAAATCACAAAAACTCAGGTCAACTCTTTATTGGGGGTTTTGACTTTTTTGGGGGTAAGGATGTTTGAGATATTCTTCACAGTTATTTAAGTCATTCCACTCACTGTGTTGAATGTTCTGTCTTGAGTATCCAAATGTCACCCCCACTGCCCGCTTCCCCGAATAGTTCCCTGCAAACAATCGGATTTTCTTTTCCACTTGACCCTCTGCCTCCTTAATCATAGCCCAAATATGAGATGCTGGCATTGGTGCACTTATACTGTATTTTTGTGTTGAGTTTTATCTTCTTGGTCTGATCTACCAATCATGCAATACAGAAGGAAAAAATAAAATTGAAGGGAGCCTGCTTATCTTGTTTTATTAGTAGCTCTTACCATAGAAATATTTTATATAGCACTCATTCAATATCTACTGGGTTTAATATATATATCATGCAGTTTTCAAAAACCAGAATGTTCTTGGCACACATGAAGTATAAAGCTACCAAATATTACAATAACTGAATCAATAGAATGTATAAATAGATATCTACTTTGCCCATCTGCACAGCTAAAATGCAAATAACATATTAATTACAACTCTGAACAGAAGAAAAACGAAGCTTAACACTAATCTGAAAGCATTCTTTTTTGGCATGTAGGAATGTACAGTATGAAACTGTCTCCCTTAACTACTTAGTAACTAAGTAAGTAATCAGGGAGCAGGTAGCGGAAAATGGAGGGTGATGTGGGGGTGAGCATA
Organism: Bubalus bubalis; assembly: GCF_019923935.1. Taxonomy (NCBI): domain Eukaryota; kingdom Metazoa; phylum Chordata; class Mammalia; order Artiodactyla; family Bovidae; genus Bubalus; species Bubalus bubalis. Next base: position 130,251,926 of record NC_059157.1, on the reverse strand, counting down.
TGGGGAGGAATCCGAAAAGGTGTTAGTGGAAAAGCAGTAACTTTGTATACATTTTTAATCATTGCTGAAAAAAAGGTAAAGAACTTTTGTTAGCCTAATATAAGTTCAACATCAAGAGAGTAAAGGTTAAGAATCCTACTTTCAGCTCTAGTGTGGAATTAGAAGTCCATTCGCCCATCAATACACAGGGGATTTGCACATGAGAATGGGAGTTACATGAGCAAAGCTTTCAGGGATCTGGGAGAAAATAAACTCTAACACGAATATTTGAACTACATTTTACAATAGACTGATCATCAAAAAAGACATGAGTGTGGAGACTTTAATATTTCAAGAGCCGTCTACAAATATACATCTAACTATATAGACAGGTATATAAATACATATGTAAACTGTATACATGTATATTTGAAATCTGCATGTATCGGTATAGGCACTAACGCTAGTCAGTACAACTAACTAGCTCATTAAATTCTCCCACTGTTTTTTGTTACTGAACACAATCACAGCACTTGAAATTTCATTTAAATGACTGAAGTAATACTACGGAAAATTTCAAATGCACTTCATATGAATTTTTCTTCTACTTTCTTTTTTTTCTTCTTTTTTGAGTCTCCTCAACCACAAAACACACATATACATGCTCATTGCAATTTTTCTCACTTGAGCCTTTCCAAACAATGGATGTAAGCATCTCTATTTTTCTTTAAAAAAGACCCAAAGAGGCAAATCTTCCATTTTCTTCTGCAGTAGCAGTTTGAATTTTAGCATGCAGATTTTAGCATAAAATGTTCTTCACTGTGGGAAAAGGGGTGTGTTACAGCAAAATTAAAGCAGACAGTTCTACTAGCAGACACATTATAATATTAAAACCTGTAAGGACACAGGTGACAGGCTCTCTTTTATGAGATGATTTCAGTCCTTCACTGAATCTGTTTGCTCAGTCCTAGAGCAACTTGTTGATAAGAGGAAGTCTTTGGTGAGAAACAGCATGAAAAACAATGAAAAGCATCAGATTTAATAAAGTATCTAAGCAAAGTCTTAAAATGACACCCACACTATGAAGGGAAAGCCAAATTTGCTTTTTCTGAGGGGAATTTGTGTTTGTCAGGAAGGGTTCCTGGAGGCTTTGTTTGGAGGCCTTGATGTGTGACCAGTGCGCCACAGGCCGCGCTTCACCCTTGCCCTCCTCTACCCCGCTCTGCCCACCCATACCGACACCGCAGGGGGAAGGGTTTCAGAGCAGAAAGAATCAAAAGCTGAGGGACAGGGGAAAAAAAAAAAGTGCTTTTCAGGGTCTGATGTGTGGGAATCAAATGAGAGGCCTAGCTCAAATCCGGTCGCCAGGCAACCAAAGTGATATGCTGAGGGAATATCATTAAAGTTGGAAAGTAAGCAGTCTCTCTGAATTAGTAAACCAACCACAGGATGGACGACACACCCGAACTCTATCAGGGCTGGAGTGCCATTTCTCCAAGGAGGACGAGCGGGGGCTTCGCTAAGTTAAAGGGGGAACCGAGAGAGGGAGAGAGAGAACGCAGCTGATTTGTAGAGTTTTTTCATAAAAAAAAGACAATGGCTGTCCAGACATGGAGTTGGTGGTGAAATATGGTAACTGCCACGGCTGCAGCTGGCTCTCTGACACAAGATTAATAAGTTGCCGTTTCCTAGCCGACCAGAACCTAGTGGGAACTATCCAGCATTTTATCTTGAATTGTGGGTAACAGCCTTACTGCAAGCTGGCCTAGTTTACTGCTCTGTTTTTTCCAGATCTCCCAAAGTGCAGCAAACATCTGTGACTCTAATGAGGTCATCATTGAGGGTGTCCAGAGAGCCAGGCCCTGAGAACTGACCTCACCTCTGCCTGAACATAAAGTACAAGTGCTGTGGGGAAGCAGGACAAATTAAATAGGGGAGCCGGCACTTGGCTGTAAGTTAAGCTCTTAAGAAACTTTTTTGCTGTGATTAAAAAAAGAGAAGGAGTGGGAGAGAGAGAGAGAAAGGGAGAGAAGATTGAGGTTCAAAAATGACAGTACAACAAAGCAATAGCGAGCCTACAGAATTAGATTTAGGCCTCACTGATGAATATTATCACTGACGTGAACAAGCAAAGCTTATCTGGGCTTCCTTCTTGAAAGGCTGAATAAAATTAAATTGCCAACTTCTGCATTTTACCACATTTTGGTGGAAATGGCTCAGAGACCTACATGATTTAAAATGACGTTTTGGTGAATTCAACCCCACAGCACATATGTGTTTCTGACCAAAAAAATTGCAAACATTATATAATATGGCATACCATTTATAAGTAATTTGACTACAGACACAGAAAACAAATCAAACTTCTCTGAATAGGTCTTTACCCCTTCCCACCCCCTAGTTATTCCAACGATCATAGTTTTTATAAATAACATCACCAAACAAACATGCAAACACAACCCAGAACTGCATTCAAATCAATGAAAAATAATAATTTTGTTTAGTCCCCTAAGGCAAGAATATCTAACAGATGACTCTACCTACTGCTTCCTTTAAAAACTCCATTCTTATAGGATGATAAATGTTAAGTTTCAAAAGGCAGGAAAATATTTTAGGGGGAAAAAAAAACATTTCCTGAAATTGTCCCTATCATTTTATTCATAAATACATTGGCCACATGTTGATTATGTATTGTCCATTTCAGCCACATCTGCCCACAGAGAACCATCAAGGCAGTGGTGACATCCTTCATGTGTAAGGAAACACTGATGTGAATAAAGTCCAGAAGGAGAAAAACAAAAAGATGGAGGTCATCTTCAGAACTCATCTAGAAACCTTAATTTGCTTGTGTTAACTCATTCTGTAAGCAGATATGTTTTTCCCTGAGATAAAATCAGTGAGATCCAAAAGGCTATATCCTGGTACTTTTAGAATGAGTTTTTATTTTGGGTAAGTGGGAATATTACAATGAGATTAAATTTGCCAAGTTTATATTTTATTTGCATATATTATCATTTTGTAGACTGGATCTAATGCAAGAGATACAGAAGACTAGTAAGAGAGAAGCAACCGCTTTCTCCAAACCCAGTAAATGGTGCACAAAACTCTCAGCTGACCATGTGATGTAGGAGTTCAGGAATGAGAGGGCAGTAGTGGACTGGCTGACTAGAGAAAGTGGTGGCCACTTCTGATTGATACTGAGTCTTTTCATTGAGATAGCAAGAAGGGAATCAAGGTGTTGTCCTAAGCTTAATTCGAGTGATGGACATTATGGAATGGGGATGGTTATAAACATGTGTTTAAAATGTAGGACATGTAAGATGAAGGGTCTAAAATAGTAGTGCTAGAAAGAAGTTCTAGTACTACCTGCAAGTCCCTCGAAAATGCCGTTTCACCGCAGAAGAAAAGCACCTGCTCCTTGTTCAAGGCCTCAAGCTAGAGCTGAGACAGAAAGAGAGGTTTACAAAACAAACCCACCTCTGCTTGCATGTGGCCTGGGGAGAGGAGCTTTTGGGGGGCTGAGGTCTATTGCATTACACTTTCGCTCAGCTTTCAGGAAGGGCTTGGCTAATGCCCACTTGCAGGCTGAGTTTATTTTTTAAATGCAAATGAAGGAAGTGTTGCAGTTCAGCTTTGCAAACAGTTTTCAGAAATCCTGTTGGCCTACATTTAGCTGGAAAGCAGCACCCGGTACCAAGAGTAGGGGCTCAAACAATCAAGCAGTTGTTTGCTTCACTCACATTCCTGAGGCAATCTGGTTCCAGCTGAACTCCTTGGGAACAGTCTGGGCTATGTACCCCTAGGGCATCTGCCCCAATTAGCACTGACCCTTGGGAGCCTCCTTACTGGCCCTAGGTCACTCCCAGCCTCTTGGATTCTGGGTAAACCAGATTACTGTAGGAGCCTCTAGGCTTTCCACAGCCCCAGGGAAAACTGGACAGTCCAGGATCGCCAACAGGAACTCAGTAACCTTGGCCACCTCTAATTCTCTGAACCAGAGACACACACAGTGGTGGGATCTTTCTAGTGACTGAGGAACAACAGGAAAGAAGGCTCAGAGAGAGTTTGGCCAGGCTAAACTTTGTAACGCACGGAGCGAGTCCAGGCTGTGGAATTTCACAAAACTGCGTTTGGCTCTTGGATCTTTTCTGTCCAACTGGGTGACCTTGGGCAAGTCAGCAAACCCTACAAAACTTCAATTTCTTTAAGTGTAAAATGGGGACAAAATTATCTGATCTGTCCTGCAGTGTCTTCATGACTTTAACATGGTCAGTAAAATGCCTGGCTCATAAAATGTTCCCAGTAAATGGGACTTAGTTGCAAAAACTAAAACTCACCATGTTTGACCAGGACAATACCACTCCTGAGAAAATCAGAGGCCACATAATTATTCAAATCCCTCTGTTTTGCTGTGGTTCATGACCCTTCCTTTCTGAGAAAGCATAATTTACAATTTACAGTTACAATAATACAATCATAATTTTCTTTTTTTTTCAGGTGTGAAAACTTAAAACATTTTTATTCTCAAACAAATATGAAAAAGCCTCTTCCTTAAAAGGTAAGGAGAGGAACATAAAGTAAATTTTTCATCTTGTTGTAGAGATAACTATGTTCTATAAGAACAATTATTCATAAACTTCCAATATTCTGCCCACCCCTCCAATGTAATAACTCCATTTAATTAAAGTTGCCACTTATTTGTAAATGCTTTTTTAAGAAATAGAAATAAGAACCCAACAAATAAATAACCAAATTTGGATGATTTGAATACATTTGGAATGTTGAGAATCTATTTACATTTTATTTATTTATTTTTATTTTTTTAATATAAATTTATTTATTTTAACTGAAGGCTAATTACTTTACAATATTGTGTTGGTTTTGCCATACATCAACATGAATCCGCCACGGGTGTACACGTGTTCCCCATCCTGAACCCCCCTCCCACCTCCCTCCCCATACCATCCCTCTGGGTCCCAGTGCACCAGCCCCAAGCATCCAGTATCATGCATCGAACCTGGACTGGCGACTTGTTTCATATATGATATTATACATGTTTCAATGCCATTCCCCCAAATCATCCCACCCTCTCCCTCTCCCTCAGAGTCCAAAAGACTGTTCTATACATCTGTGTCTCTTTTGCTCTCTCTCATACAGGGTTATCATAACCATTTTTCTAAATTCCATATATATGCGTTAGTATACTGTATTGGTGTTTTTCTTTCTGGCTTTCTTCACTCTGTAATTGACGATTACTTTTTGTGGCTCTCTCCACCCAGCACTTCTAGGCACACTGGGGGTGACAGAAGGAATATATGATGTGATCTCCAGCTTTGAGAATCTAACTGCAAGAACAAAACCGACAGAGCATGAACCAATTCAAGAACAGTTATAGGCATCAAACTACACAGTCCTGAGTGGTGTAAACAGAGCCAGAAGGAGGGAGGAATTGGCATGGGCTGCCATGGTCAGGGAAAGCGCCACAGAAGCATTGGGTTTGGCCAGTATTTACTGAGTGTCTGCCATGAGCTGGGTCCTGAGAGAGATGCTGATAAGGAGGAGACTTTCTCTAAGAAGCTTAGAACCTAGTCTGGAGAAAGACCCATTAATATCCCACTTCAACATAGTTCAGTGAGTGCTAAGAATGGGCTTGGAGGAGGAAAGTACTGTAAGAATATGGAAGAAGACTGGCTTAGATTGATTTTGAAGGAGAAGTTGGGTTTAGGTAAATATCAATGCTAGGCAGGTGGATCAGCATAAACAAAGATATGACAATGGAAAACAATCAAGGTACTCGTGTGTGTGTTTGTGTGTGTGTGTGTGTGTGTGTGTGTGTATGAGAGAGAGAGAGAGCAGAGCAAGTTCAGGAGAGGAACAGGGCATGTAATTGGAAAGAAAAATAGAAATTCTAAAATTAGATACAAGATTTAAAGAAGTTGCTGTTCAGTCACTCAGTCATGTCCAACTCTTTGTGACCCTATGGACTGCAGCACGCCAGGCTTCCCTGTCCTTCACAGTCTCCTGGAGTTTGTTCAAACTCATGTCCAACCAATTGGTAATGCCATCCAACCATCTCATTCTCTGTTGTCCCCATCTCCTCCTGCCTTCAATCTTCCCCAGCATCAGGGTCTTTACTAATGAGTTGGCTCTTTGTATCAGGCACCCAAGATTGAAAGAACCTTTTCTAAATTCTATTTCTCTTTATAAATGAGGCAGATGATCATGCTAAGAGGCAAGAATAGGTTATAAAGTCCAAGAGGATGCTCAGATATGGCTTTTGTGAGTGACCCAACAGGATAGAGGTCAGCTATGATGGCTTCCCTGATAGCTGTTGGTAAAGAATCCACCTGCAATGCAGGAGACCCCAGTTTGATTCCTGGGTCAGAAAGATCCCGCTAGAAAAGGGATAGGCTACCCACTCCAGTGTTCTTGAGTTTCCCTTGTGGCTCAGCTGGTAAAGAATCTGCCTGCAATGCAGGAGACCTGGGTTCAATGCTGGGTTGGGAAGATCCCTGGAGAAGGGACAGGCTACCCACTCCAGTATTCTGACCTGGAGAATTCCATGGACTGTATAGTCCCTGGGGTCGCTAAGAGTCAGACACGACTGACCGACTTTCATTTTCACATGAGGGTATTCATATTTGAATACACTTCTCTTTCCCATAAAAGAACTTCCCAGGCTGGTGAGGTTGACCACAGTGGGACTGGAACCAAGGGTAATTTTCTGAGTTGGTCCTCTGGTCAAGGTCTTCTCTTGGAAATTAATCAGGAAAGTAGAAATCTGGACCCAAGCTCCCCCAGGAGAAAGAACTGGCCAGGCATTGGTCCTGGGATAGGATTGGAGGGACTGTGGAAGCTGGAACACAGAAAGTATTTCTGGAGTTGACTGAGACAAAGAAGGTAAAACTAAAGACTTCTTTAGTTTTGAAGCTTTCTGAAGACCTTAGTATCCCAACCCAATTCCCAGCAAGTCCTCCCTGCTTCTATGCCTTGAGTCGCCTACTATCCTGGTGGGTCCCCACTGGCTTTGCCCTCCGCACTGCATACTGGGGCCAAATCACAATGGTGTTGAGCTTCTGACTCATTCCTGACGGGGTTATTCAAGACTGTGTCTTACGGAATTACACTTGATGATAATCATTGAACCAGAGTAGCCCAGAAGGTCTCCACTGTTAGAATAAACGCTCCTTTGAAGAGAAGTATGAGCAATTACAGGCTTCTTTCCTTAGTACAAGAGACCTGGAGATATTTACTTGCTCCCACCATGAGGACTGGACATAAACAGACAGTAGTTCTGCTGTGTGATTATTTAAGGGGCTTGGGAAGATCAAACTGTTGAAATACAATCCCTCTATACAGCCTAAGAATCATTTGGGTTTTCCCCTTCCTCTTTCAATCAACAAACATTCATTAAGCACCCATATTGGGAGCTGGTGGCTCAGACAGTAAAGAATATGGCTGCAATGCAGGAGACCCTGGGTCAGGAAGATTCCCTGGAGAAGGGCATGGCAACCCACTCCAGTATTCTTGCCTGGAGAATCCCCATGGACAGAGGAACCTAGTGGGCTACAGTCCATGGGGTCACAAAGAGTCAGACAGGACTCAGTGACTAAACACAGCACAGCACAGCACAGCACATGAGCTAGACACTGTGTGAGTCACATTCATCATTCCCCAAAACTCACAGTCAAGTAGAAGAGACAAATGGAGAGAGAAGAGCTGTTAAACATAAGCAAGGGACAGAGGGAACCCAAAGGAGTGAGCTTCCTCGGTGGCTCAGACAATAAAGAATTTGCCTGCAGTACAGAAGACACAGGTTTGATCCCTGGGTCAGGAAGATCCCCTTCCTGATCTACCCAGAGAATTCCATGGACAGAGGAGTCTGGCTACAGTCCATGGGGTTGCAAAGAGTTGGACATGACTAAGTGACTAACACTTTCACTTTGGGGGTTGGAAAAGGTTACAGGGAGAGGAGACAGAAAACACAATATGAAATAGTTGGCCTGGTTGTGTGCAGGGACATGTGGGACAGAAAGAGCTGAAGCAAGATGGGCAGGTAGATGTCAAGCTATGAAGAGACTTGCACAGCAGTCTAAGTCAAGGTTTTGCCTCTCTGGTGACAGAGCATCACTGAAAGTCTCAAACAAGGAAGTGGCACATTCAGTACTGTGTTCTACAGCAATCTGCTGGCAGGCAGACACCTTCAGAGATGGAGGTGGGACATGGAGAGACTACCAATCTGTGCATCAGACAATGAAAATATTAATTACCCTCCTATCAAACCAGTCAATTCTAAAGGAAATCAATCCTGAATATTCATTGGACAGACTGATGCTGAAGCTCCAATACTTTGGCCACCTGATCCAAAAAGATGAATCATTGGAAAAGACCCTGATGCTGGGAAAGATGGAATGCAGGAGGAGAAGGGGATGACAGAGGACAAGATGGCTGGATGGCATCACCAACTCAATGGCCATAAGTTTGAGCAAGCTCTGAGAGGTGGTGAAGGACAGGGAAGCCTGGTATGCAGCAGTCCATGGGGTTGCAAAGAGTTGGACTCGACTGAGCCACTGAACAACAATAATAAGTTAGTTGATCTAATTTTCATGGCTCCCCATTGGAGTTTCTCAAGGACAGGCATCCATATTTCTTATTTGGGTGTGCTTCCCTTTGTCTAGACAACCACCTGGTCCATTATAGGCACTTGCAAAATGCCGGCTGAATCCATGGCAAATAGAGGGTAAGAAACTAGGCCTCAATGCTCTGATCTGAAGGTTTTTCTATGCACTGGTTCTCCAAGAGACTTTAATTTCGGAGATGAGGATAGGCTGGAGTAGCAGTTCGACGTAATATGCAGCCCGGCATTATGAGGTATGCTGTGTGAATGCTGAGCGAGCAGACTAGTCTGGACAGAGCAGAGCTCAGCAGAGGTTAAAGAGAAAGTGTCTCCTTCAGTCTTGGGATTGTTCAAGTGAGAGCCACTTTGTCAGGAGCTGCAGCCATTAGATTACTGAAGAGGTAAACTTTGGGCAATGCCGAGTCAGGAAGAGTTCCTGGGGTAGAGGAGAGGCCAGGGAGACAGAGCAGTTTCTAAGAGAGAAGAGAGACTCAGGAAAGAGAAGGGAGGAGCCTCACTTTGACATTTAATTGCTGATCTGCCTCTACCTCATTCTTCCATCCCCAAAGTGAGGAGCTTTTTCTCTCTTATCTCCTGTCAGGCGAGTTCAGTTTGCCATTAGGCACCTAACAGATCCTGTCCACTCAGAGAGTGAAACCAAGGTGTGAGAACGTGCATGTGGGCGGCAGAGCACAGTGACTGCATGGGCTCGGGGGTCTGAACTATGCGGTCTTTTGGCCTTAGTTTCTTCATCTGTAAAATGGAAATAATAATAGTAACCATTTCATAAAGTTGCTATGTGATAGATGATGTTTGTAAGGAGTTTAGCACAGTTTTTGACACAAGTATGGAAAAAAGAATGAATATTGATTATTTTTATGAGCTGGGGAGGAGAGAAGGTGATGCAACAATCATGGGTGGTTCCAAAGATGTATCTAACGCTCATCACCTACATTAAACTCATTGGGCAATGGTTCTTCAAGGGCCTGGGGGATCTGGCTCCATCAGGACTTGTACAGCCATCTGAGGCAATGGAGAAGGAAAGGCCCTGGTGACTGGTGAGGGTGTGGGGCCAACAAGAGGCTGCTCAAGGGGCCCTGGTGTTCTCATCCATAAACTCAAGAACCAACAGCTTGAGGGAGTGCTAAGAAATCTGTCTACACACTTTCTGGAAAATATCATATTAGCTAAAATTGGAAAGGAAAAGAAATACGGTCATTTCCTCAGTTCACCAACCCTAACATTGAACCAACGCTGGTTCTTAGTTTTTCCAGTAGTCACGTATGGATGTGAGAGTTGGGCCATAAAGAAGGCTGAGTGCCCAAGAATTGATGCTTTTGAACTGTGGTGCTAGAGAAGACTCTTGAGAGTCCCTTGGACTGCAAGGGGACCAAACCAGTCAATCCTAAAGGAAATCAACCCTGAATATTCGTTGGAAGAACTGATGCTGAAGCTGAAGCTCCAGTACTTTAGCCACCTGATGTGAAGACTCATTGGAAAAGACCCTGATGCTGGGAAAGATTGAAGGCAGGAGATGAAGGGGACAACAGAGAATGAGATGGTTGGATGGCATCACTGATTTGATGGACAGGAGTTTGAGCAAACTCTGGGAGTTGGTGATGGACAGGGAAGCCTGGTGTGCTGCAGTCCATGGGGTTACAAAGAGTCAGACATGACTTAGTTGACTGAACAACTGAACAACAACAAATGTCTGAAGAGTTGAAGTACAAAGGAGACTGTACTTCTTCCTATTTATTTTCTTGAGCATAATGTAAAAAAAACAACAAAGCATTAGGAAAAAAAAGGCAAACACTTAATAACTCTTAATAATGCAAAGAATCTTTAAAGAAAAAAATAAAGCATTTGACATCATCAGAAAAAAATCTGATTGAAATATCTAGTATTAGCATTTTCACTGATACATTTTCCCAATTGTTATAATCTTGGCATTGCTTCAGTTCAGTTTAGTCATTCAGTTGTTCAGTCAACTAAGTCAAGTCTGACTCTTTGTAACCCTATGGACTGCAGCACACTAGGCTTCCCTGTCCATCACTAACTCCCAGAGTTTGCTCAAACTCATGTCCATCAAATCAGTGATGGACTGGTTGGATCTCCTTGCAGTCCAAGGGACTCTCAAGAGTCTTCTCCAACACCACAGTTCAAAAGCATCAATTCTTCGGCACTCAGCTTTCTTTATAGTCCAACTCTCACATCCATACATGACCACTGGAAAAACCATAGCCTTGACTAGACAGACCTTTGCTGGCAAAGTAATGTCTCTGCTTTTTAATATGCTGTCTAGGTTGGTCCTAACTTTCCTTCCAAGGAGTAAGTGTCTTTTAATTTCATGGCTGCAGTCACCATCTGCAGTGGCATTGCTAATAGACACTCAATCAACAGAGAGACCAGTAGAAAGCATATATCGCAAAGTGAGAAACAGCATGGGTTACATCTTTAAAAAAGTAAAACAGAGCTAAAACTTCAAAACTAAAAAAAAAATGTCCACTTTTAGAAATCTATCCTAAGCCAAAAGACAGATATTCAGTGAATAAAATATGTAGAAATATATTTATTACAGAATTTCCATAATGGCAATAACGAAAAATAAATTTCATGTCCAAAAACAGGGGACTTGTTAAATCCACAGGATGGAATATTATGCAGTTATTACAAATGATATGAGTGCTATACTGAGCTAACTAGCTTCACTCATGTCCAGCTCTTTGTGACCCCATGAACTGAAGCTTGCCAGGCTTCTCTGTCCATGGAATTCTCTAGGCGAGAATACTGGAGTGGGTTGCCACGCCTTTCTCCAAGGGATCTTCCCAACCCAGGGATTGAACCCACATCTCTTATGTCTCCTGCATTGGCAGATGGGTCCTTTACCACTAGTACCACCTGGGAAGCCCTATAAATGATATATCTTAATATTATTAAAAATATAAGGGAAATACTTAATATACTATTAAGTTAAAAAGATACAGAACTGCAAATGGAGTATGATATCACATAGATAGTAATAAGACTGAAAGGAAATATTCTAAAGTGCCCACAATGGCTATCTCTGGGTGGCAAGATTATGGGTGATCTTTATTTTCTTCTCTATTGTAATATTTTCTAACTTTATAAACTATGTGCATGTAATACTTTTATAATTAGCTTAAAAAACAATACAATTATCTTGCACAGTTATAGTTGTTTTAGACCTCATAAAAGGAGCTAATTATTTTTGTCCATAACAAATTCCATTTAACTATTATGGGAAGATTTAAAACCAGTTCTGAATTAAGAGTTTTAAACACTTTCTTCTCCCACACCCAGATCTCCCAGTCCCAACCATTTTTTAAGTCAGAGTTTCTGATTTCTGAGGCTTTCACAGATTGCGCCCCTCAGTTGTTCCCTCTCTTCATCCACTGGTGAGTTTCTATTTCATATCACTCTTATTCTTTCTCTTGTATATTAATGAGGGGAAAAAATGAAGATAATAGTCATTTTGAGCAAGAAGGCATATGTATGCCTTGAGTAAAAAACCCAGCAGACTCTTTACTGTCTGAGCCACCAGGGAAGCCCCGAAACCAGTTAAAAAAAGTCAAATATATGATATAAACAAAATGACCCCTTGCTTTAAAATAATTCACATTAGTAAATTCACCTTTAGAATCTACCCTAGTGCATCTGAAATGCAATTTTATTGCTAAAGGTGTGAGTTTTCCCAACTTTTCAGGGCCCACCTGTTTTCTCCATGTCACTTCATTCTCCAGGGTCTCCTAAGGCAGATTCATCTGACCCTGAAGTATAAAGAAACCCCACCAAGGTTTCAAGGAAGCAATGTGGAAGAGGTTTTGTTTTTTTTTTTTTTTTTTTAATATTCGTTTTACTTATTTATTTTTGGCTGTGCTGGGTCTTCATTACTATTCACAGCTTTTCTCTAGTTGCGGCTAGCTGGGGCTACTCTCTACTTGTGGTGTGTGGACTTCCGATTGCAGTGGCTTCTCTTGTTGCAGAGCACCGGCTGTAGGGTGTAGGCTTCAGTAGCTGCAGCTTGAGGGCTCTGGTGCACAGGCTCGGTAGTTGTGGGCCAAGGGCTTATATTGCCTGGGGCATGTAGAATCTTCCTGCAGCAAGGATGGAATCAGTGTCCCCTGCAATGGCAGGTGGATTCTTAACCACTGGGCCATCAGGAAAATCCAAGCAGTTGTTCTTCAGGTTAGGATTATCTTAAGGCAAGCTAGACACTAGCTTTGGGCATAAAACTTAAGGAGTAGGGGAGCAAAAAATTCATAATCGAAATAAATACAACATTAATGCAATATTTTTAAAAAATTGAAATTAAAGCAAAAAAAATCCATGATGAACAAAATATTGAAAACTGAAAAGACTAGTACCATGCCAAGCCATAATGGAGCCTAAGTTGAAAGGGAAATATGCGCAGCCTTATAAATATGTTCTTATATCCAGCTTTTTCAGAACATAAAAGTTGTTTAAAAATATTGAAACAATAAAAAATTGGTATCTGTTCATTCCTCAAGGAATGAACTCACTTAAGAATCACTCCTCAAATTCTGTCACTTCCTCAAAACCAGCCATAATGAGAAGGCCCAAAGCTCTGGATCAAACATTTAACATGTATGCCATCTCAAGTCCACTTAATTATGGTTTCAATTCCCACCCCAGGATAGGCACTGAGGACTCGTGTTCTAGGAGTGCACATCCTACACCTATACCATTCAGTTTACAAGCATTCGTTGAACACCCACTGTGTGCCAGGCCATTTCCTAGGCACTGATGCTACGCTGGTGCATAAGACAGACCAGAGCTTGATAGCACGGAAACTGCATTTTACTGAGCCCTTAATTAACAGATTTTCCTTGCTTATTTGTTTGACTGTTTTTAATGGATGTTTATTTCTCACCTAGCTTTTCATTTTCCAGCTGCTGCAAATTTACTGTCAGTCATCTATATCATTCTTTGGGTTACTGAAATGGGCTGTCTTGCTCTAACTCTTGCGTTTTGCATTGGACCTTTACGCTTCGGTGATGATTTATTTCCCACATGTGTTAAGTCTTCTCTGCCATTCAAACTTTGCTTTTCCTATTTTCTGCTTTCTCAAGCCCAGTGCTTTGCATACAGTAGATGTACACTAAATATTTGAGGATCACTTAATCGTTGAATGAATGCATCAGTAAAAGCATCAACAAAGAAAGGAATAATGAATGGATGTACCCGGTCACTGGAGGCAGAGAGGAAGGATCATCACAGGCCCCCTTGCTGTTTCTGTATGTTTGATATATGAATATGTGATCACATATGCATTTGTGTATGCTGACGTGTATTTGCTGGTAGAATAGGAACAACTGGATAAGGCTTCACAGTTGTGGTGTTGCAGAAAGAACCCCAGTCCGGGAGATGTGTGCTGGGTTGGGCAAGTCACTCCTCATTGAAAGGGTCTCTGTTTCCTCATCTATAAAATGAGGGAGCTGAACTATGAAGTCTAAATTACTTTTTGGCTCTAACATGAGTTGAATTCAATGCTCCTGATGCTGTAGGAATTAGCTAGTGTGGGTACCAATGAGCACTGTCTTGGCCTCTTTTGTGCTTTTGGGTGCTCTAAGAAAAGGAATGTGCTCTAAATATACAATATAAACATCAGTCAGGAGAAGGGGGCAATTGTGGTGTTTTTTATTGATGAAGGTTCCAGGAAATAACTGTGTGATTCCAAGATGTCCCTCCTGATATTCAGTTATTTTAATGTTATAATGAGTAAAATCCAAAGAATCACTGCAGGTTCCTTAGAACAAAATTTACCTGTTTAGGATGTTCTTTGAGAATTTCTGTGTTCATATGAGGGGTGGAGGGATGTTATTTTCAATTCAACCCTTGAAGAGAATTGGTAAGTCAAATGCCAGCTCCTGAATAGTATTAACAGTAACTAATATTTGTAGAGTGTTTTGTAGTTTACACAGACGTTTCCTCATTTATATTCCTATTTAATCCTCAATACAGTCCTGTGATGGGAACGTCTTCTTATAATCCTCTTTTTATGTGTAAAGAAAATGAGCTGAGCCTGTGGTGCCCATCTCTGGACCCCAAACCTCTGGCTCGTTGCAGACACAGATTTTTAAAAACTCTTTCAAGGAGAAAGGGCCTGAAATGGAGCAGGCACCCAGCAGAGTCTGTGCTATTGTCTCTCTGAGATTAGGGGAAAGGGTCCCTCTTTGGAGGATAGGGTAGAATAAATCAGTGGTTCTCCCAAACCTGGCCTCAACCTCGACCTGTGGAATCAGAATCTCCAGGGAGTAATTTAAATTTCAGTTTTGAAAAAATTTCAGAATTTCGTAACTTCTTCCGTATTAAAAAAATCTCATATAAAACTTGAATAAATATTTATTCAGTGACTTTTTAGGTGTCCATTTCCTTTTCTTTCTCTAGCTGACAAAAGAAAAAAAGATGAAACACTGTATTTGCCCTCTCCATCTTTAGTTTCATGTATGTGCACATGTCAGGAGGTCTATGAGTTTCTCAGAATTTTTTTAGACTGTGAAATTCAAAACTCTAGAAAACAGTGATGCACGCTCATGACTTTTATCATATTCAGTTCAGTTCAGTCACTCAGTCATGTCCAACTCTTTGTGACCGCATGGACTGCTGCACACCAGGCTTCCCTGTCCATCACCAACTCCCAGAGTTTGCTCAGACTCATGTCCATCAAGTCGGTGATGCCATCCAACCATCTCATCTTTTGTCATCCCTTTCTCCTCCTTCCTTTAATCTTTCCCAGCATCAGGGTCTTTTCCAATGAGTCAATTCTTTGCATACTTTCCTACATAAACATCTTGAGTGGTCCTTCATTACTATTAGATCAGGTACCAGTTCCTAAGTCCAACTTGATTACAAACTGTTTGATCTCAACTGCTCTAGGTTTTCATTTTTAAGCTGTAAAATGAAGTTGTTTGACTAAATAGTTTCTAAAATCATGGATTTATAAGTGTCACAGATAAGAGTCCTGTGGCATTCAAAGAGCTATAAGCAAAGGTTCCCAGGGAAGGCTCCTCCTGAAGACAGAGCAAGATTGGCTCGGGGAGCCTCTGCTGTCCTGGGTGGTGTTGGCCCAGTGAGTGTGGTTTAGGTGTCCATTCTTAGAAGCAAGAGCTCCACCCATTTCCATCAAGGAAACTAACTAAATTCAAGTCTAATACATGTTTATAAAAATATCATAGTTAAATGGAATATAATGTAGTAAACAATGAAAAGCACGTAATAGGAACTGTCCAAATGACAATTCACTGCTAACTTTCCTTAGTGCTTACACTTAGTGGGTGCATCTTCAAGTGTTAAGAACCTATTTCACTTCTTGAGTAAACTAAGTTTTTCTCTTTTTCCCTTTCCTTCCTTCCTTTCATCCTTCCTTCCTTCCTTCCTTCATCTTTCCATCCTGCTGTCCTTCCTTTTTCTCTTTCTCATTCCATTAGCACCTTTAACAGAAAATGATTACCTTCATGACTTATTTTAACCCAGATCCTATCACATGCATGGAAAGAATTAAATCAGAATAATGAATGTGTGTTGTGAAAATGGGTAATAAAGTGATGATAGATGACTATTAGTGTGGTTGTTATGATATTGTCAAGTTAAACCCATGTACAATATGTCCATTTAGAAATCCAGTAGAACACAAAAACTATTTTTCTATTTTTTTTTGCTTTTTTTTTAAAAGCCTTGTTTTAAAAAGACACTTTCCTGTCACCAGTGCTTGTAAGTGAATAAAATGAAATTGATGCCTAGCAAGGGAAAAAAAGGAAAATACTTCTTTACTTTGTATTAAGAATACATGACATCTTTGCTGTCAGCGATAGTGAAGTGAAATACACACCAAATATGTCTTGACATAACTTGACAGGAATGTATGTCTTCTTTTCTCTCATTTATTTTTGTGATAAGAATATGTGATTTTGCTGCCAAGGAAACTTGTAATGTCATAGAGAAATGGAAATGAAATTGTGTTGGGTATGTCCAATTTCCCCTGACAGAGTGGCATAAGCTATAGCATGCATGTAGTCTTGGGAAGTTAACAACAGGCCTCAGCCAGCAAGACCCAGGCATTGACATTTGTCAAAACAACTTTCCTCAACACATCAAAATGTGCCTTTCTCTTTTGTGTTATTCAGATGTGTTCGGGTAACTACGTTTTAGAAAATGGTGACTGTCAGAGAATCATTGCCATCCACATGTGAACGATATCAAGAGAGAAAAAAAAAAAAACTTTTCTTTCCCACTCAAATATGAACCTATTCCATTTTGATTATTCTTAATCCATGAGGGCCCTTTAAAAAATATCAAAATCTAATATAACTGTAAGTGTTGCATTTTTGCTTTGTGGACTATTTTCCCCCCATAACCTGACAAATATAAATGTCACAGATTGTTTCTTTTTCCTTTTCAAAGCATTGCACAGATGGATGTTGTGTGTTGGTGTAAGTCTGGTCTATTGTTCTTGAGTTCATTGCTTTTTAAAATTGTTGTCTTTCTTGGAAGGACCCAAATCATATAGGTATCACTGGCCCTTTAGAAAACATTCTAAATTTCTTACTCTTGCTACAGAGCAATGGATGTTAAGTGAGGTGAGAATTAAGCACAACAAAACAGTATTTTAAGTGAAACTCCAATCTGTCTTTTGGGGTCTCTTTTATGGATACACACACAATTTCTAGAACCCTAGCAACAGTTTCTATAATAAATTGCGTCTGAAGCAAGAATTCCTTACCTAGGGCAGACAGAAAGAGAGTCAGCCAGCGGTGTAATCATTGCTCTGCTGTTTGAAGGAATATTGAGCTCAGATGCCTCCAGAAAGCCCACCAGGCCCAGAGGCACTGGACAATAAAAGGGGAAAAATAATAGACGCCAATGCTTTATTAAGTATATTTTTTCTCACTTAGGTGCCCATTCCCTGGTCAGACAATTAGTTGAGGTTCTTTCCAGAGAAAGTGTTACCCACCAAGAAAAACTCTTTTAACCTTTCAAAATAACAAATATCTTTAATGACTTTTATCCCCTTTCCATTGACATCACAGATACAATGTGACCTGTCTTGAAGTCAAGCCCAAATTGAAATCACTGCTGGCAGGGAAAGGAAAAATAGAGCATTTGACAATAAGAGTGACAGATGAAGCTTTGGGGACCTTGAAAGGGAGAATCACTCAAGCTATGACCTGGGACAGAAATACTGCACCTTAGCAAAATACCTGCCCAGTCTCTAAGTTAGCAGGCAGGTACATTTGTGCGTGATAGTGGGCTAAATCCGATGCTTGATAGAGGTTGGAATTATTTTCCATGTACATGTTTAAAAGGAAAGCCAGACATGCTTTCTAGGAAGAACCTTTTGATTATAGACCAACTGTTCAATAACACACTCCCTGGGGAAAACATTCTTATTTGGTTGTATGAAAGCTAAGATTTATTAGAAATATTTCTGAAGAAAGAACTTCTTAAATTTGCTTTATCTTACTACAAATGATCATTAAATACTTCATAGGGTAAAGATATATAGCTATATTTTTATATATTCTACACATATTTTTCCAAAGATAAAGGCAACCATCTGTAATATCCCTTGATTTATTTTCAGGAGGGAGAAACTGTTATTTTATGACTTGTAAAATCTCTTAGTTATATCCTAACTTTTAATTGTGCTACATTTCTAAGTGATTACTTGAACTACAGGTGTAAGTTCAGTAGGATCTATCAATTTCTAGTGTTTTCTGTCTTCAACTCTTAATTATCTGTGCTTGCTTTGCTATTCACCTTAGATTTCCTTAAAACATGATTTGTTCAAGGCTTCTTCACTCTTGGCTGGTTTGGTAGTTAATAGTATCATTGTTCTAATATTACCCATTACAGTGAAAAAATTTCCCAATGATGATTATTGTAGGTCTTTTCCATCAGGTGCATTTGACTTCTAGAGGTGTCAGAGAAGAATTTAATTCCAGTAACTCGTTATTTGAGATAAATTTCCCAAGGAATCTTCAGTTTAGGCTTTGGAGGCACTGCCTTCTATTCAAACATTGTGAAACGTTTTAGGTCATATGAATAATCAAGTTTGCATCATTGTGAAATAAATACATAAGGCTACATTTTCACTGAAGTTTATAAGTCCATGGCTGAAACAAATGTGTGTTTCTCTCTTTCCCTCTGTGGATAATAATGGCAGAAAGTCATAATGTTTATTTTGCCCTTGATATAAATTTAAATTGAATAAGGATGGTTCAAGTGGACCAAAGAAAAATCTGGTTACTTCCCTGGGTCCATCAGCATCTTAACTCACTTTTTGAATGTTTTGGGGCTTTGTAAAGCCTAAAACATATTTGACCACGCCCCTTCCCCCTTATTTAATAAACCAATGTAATTTAAAAGAAAACCTTAATCCATATGTTTCTGATTAATCTGCACTAAACTCATCAAAATGGTATTTTTTAAGAGTGATTTGGTGTCCACGAAGTCTTTTGAATCTCTCTTCAACAGGCCTTCTTAATGCTATTTCTCTTTGAAGCAGGAAGTTGTGTTTTGCCAACAGTAAAGAAATTCAAACCCCCAAAGGGTTGAGATCAGTTTAAAACTTCAAGCCTGAGGGCTCTGTGGGGCTCTACACTTGGCAAATCAGCTGCTTTCCTTCTGACTTTGAAATACCTTATTTCCCTCCCATAAAAACGCTCTATTTATTGTTTTGCTAAAATACATGTTAAAATCTGAACTGTCTTCACACTCTTTGATACATAAAAGTGTATGAACTAGAAAGCAGGACCTAATGTCCAGTTTACTCTAAAGCAATTTCATTTGATTGTCCATTTGGATCTTTCTTCAATTTCCTAGTTTCCTAACCCCACACATCTTTATAATTTGGGTTTACCCAAAATTTTACCAGAAGAGGTGACCGTTAAGATCTTACAAGCTGGAAATAAGTGCTGGGCAACCAGTGGCTTTCCTCCTCGGGTTGCCCAATAAGGACATATTTCTTGATGTACTAAGCTAACATTTCACACTATATTTTGTACTCATTTATGTTGACAACCAAAAATTCAATGCTGAAGATTTTGAATAATGTGTTCTATGTCACGAGGTGAACCATAATTTATAGTTGGAGATGTTCGCTAGTTTTTTAACATAGTTCATTTCTATTCATATGTTTAAAGGAAGACCTGTATAATTGCACTTTGTTTCTTGTACAATGGATGAGAAAGAGGAAGAAACAGTGAGAAAGAAAACAAAATAGTGTGCACAACCAGTTAAGCATCCAGACCACTCTGGGTCCTTTGTCCTTCCTGCCTCCTGGCCATGAAGTGGGAGTGCCCTCTAGTGAAACTTTAAAATCATTGGAAGATATTGGGTGTAACGTGATCAAGAATTCCTCCTAAATTCTTGTTTCAAAAATCTGTGGTCATTAAAAGTTCGCCTAAGTCTTCAATGAGGCTTAGAGAAAAACACGAAATTCTGTCAAGTGACACTGTTTCTTTAGGGAACAAATAGAAATGGATATTTAAAAAGTCATGTCTATAACCTCTATTTGGTATCTCTCTCTCCTATCTAATGAGAGATCCCAAGGACATGTAAGTAACATATAACTAAAGCTATGATTATATAAATGAAACTTATATAAAAACATAATCACCTGCCTCTCAAGAAGAAACATATCAAATAAATCATTTTGATGTGTGAAAGTAAAGCAGCAGTAGCAATACACACAAGTAAACAGAACTGAAAACCACCTTTTGTCATCTATATGATTTCAAAGTTCTTTGCAGAGAGCTGCATATGCTTATTGTGACAAAATCTGATGTGTTCTGGAAAAAGTACAAGCCTGGGAGTCTATGTCTTGCCCCAGACTTCATTTACCAGCTGTGCATTTGGGCAAAACACTTAACCTCTCTGAGCCTCAGGGTCATCACTATCTGCAAAATGGGCTGAAGAACACTGGCCCTGCCACTTCATAGGATAGTGCTGCTGGATGAGATAAAGTGTGGGAAAGGGCTTTGAAGGTCAAGTGCTATATGGTGAAGATATAAATTTTCTGACTTTTCTGTCTTCCTATGGGAAAGATTTCAAGCAAAGTCCACTTTTACGATGAAGCAGGAGAGAAAGAAGACTCCTCTAAAATCCTATGGAGTCAGGAATCATTGACCAAGCAATTTCCTTCCCAAACAAGGAGAGCACTAGAGAAAGAAACAGGTGGCTTGGAGGAAGGAGGCGGGGCCAGGCTTTACCACCGTGGACCTGCCGGCTCCCCTGTGCTAGGCTGAGCCTGAGCCGGCTGCTTGGGCCAGAGCGGGCTGGGCGGCAGCTGGTGGAGCGTCAGGAAACGCG
The DNA here is from genome assembly GCF_019923935.1 of Bubalus bubalis. NCBI lineage: Eukaryota > Metazoa > Chordata > Mammalia > Artiodactyla > Bovidae > Bubalus > Bubalus bubalis. Next base: position 130,230,979 of record NC_059157.1, on the reverse strand, counting down.
TCTTCTTGGGTTTATAAGAGCAAGCGTCAGTGAGTCTAATTTCCACCTTGAACGGAGACGAGCCCGACAGCACGGATGCTCTGTGTTTCTGTGTTTTCAGTCCCCTTGTTGATTACCATCCATACAACACAGTTCCCAGTTTTTGTTGTCTTTTTAAAATTGAAAATATTTTAGCTTTGTTTATGCCAACAGTAATAAACTCTTCATTTTAGTGAACAATCTGGTTCTTCCTTTTAGTTGCAGTTGGTTTGCGCTTTGAACATTCTTTTCTCTACATATGGCTTGTTTTTCGTGAGGACATGATTTCTCATTAGCTATGTTTGCTATAAAGAGAGCTTAATTTTTTCTAAGTCAACTTGTATAGGTACTTCAAACCCATATATTTCAAATTTCAGATTTCTCAATATTTTTCCTTCTCTTTCTTCTCCTTCTGCTTCCTCTTCTTATTTTTTAACAACACAAGTATCTTCTATGTCCCTACTGCCTGGTTTTCCACCATTCATCTTCCGGATGTATGTCTTCTTTCTTTTGTCCAGAGTGAGAAACTGTTTCTAGTCTCTGTACCCAGAGGTACTTCACATTGTCAGATATGCACAATCAATCTTGCACTTAAACCTTTGTGAAGAAACGCAACAGATGGATAATGGGAACATGGTTGCCATTCGGGCTCTGGTCCATTCATGAGTGGCCTCCACAGCCATGACTCTAGTAGTAAAGGAGGAAAATTATAAAGCTAATTTCGAAGGCTCTCTGACAGTTCCACGCCTGCTGTTTCTGTTTTCCTCCCCATTTGATCGAAACAGTTGGCATGAAGGGGTCGGCGTGGAGGAATGGTATTTCTTCCTTATAATAAAATTAAACAAGACACTCAGCAGGTTTTCAACTGCTCAGGGATTTATCCAAATTAAGTGACTAGTTCCAGTTGAACAACTAGGGCTTCCATGTCACAAAACAGCTCTTGGCTATACCTAGAGTTCACTTTGTCTAGGCTACATGCTCGCACATTAGTGGAATACCACTTACTCCTCATTGAAACTTTGGGTTCCTTCTGTATTAGAACCTTCCCTGACCTTTGCTGAACATCACAAAGAAACCAAATGCTAACCTCTGTTTGTCTCAAATTTTCTCCTATTAATGCTTGGTCCAAGTCTACATTTCCAGCCAGTCTTTCATTTAAAAACACAATCTCATTCAAAACCTGCCTGGTAACTTTATCACTGGGGTAACTGTTACCCATGAGGCAGGGCTGACCTGGGTCCTTGTAGCACTTGACATCATCTTTTGGACGGGTTACAGAGCCTTTTGAGGGAGTTGTTAGAAGCAGGCTCACCCTGCAATGCAGAACCGGTCACAGAAGAAAATTAGTGCATTTATCTGTCAGCATTAGACTAGATTTTCAATCCAGTTCACTAGTCACAGGGTCTGGTTTTCTCTTCCTCTGGGAGATGAAACCGATATGCTGGTAGGTAGTAAAGGTGTCAGTTATAAATTGAACCGTTGGAGCACGCACACACAAAAAATAGACGAGAAGACTTTAAGGCCATAAATTTAGTTCAAGGCAAAGAATTTCCCTAAAAATAGTCCAGCTTGTTAAAACACTGTAGGAAGAATGTATGTCAGGTAGCCGTTGGTGTTATCAGAATCAGTTCACATATTCTTTTATAAGGAACCAGTGTTTGCAATTCTTGCTCTACTGTGCTATTCATTTTAATTGCTTAAGGGGGAAAAAAATCTTGCTGATTCTAGTGATAAACAAGTAAATAACTTGACTGTTCCCTCTTCACTGTCTCATGCATGTGTGAGGCTGCAGCAAATCTAAGTTGCGAAAAGAAGGGACAGGTTTGGCAGACACCATCAAGCTTTGCCTCGTGCCCCACTTACTGTTTACCTACCATTTAACTAAGTGAGGCTCCACCTCCGACTCGGAAGATGCGTGTGGCCCTTTTCTGAACTCAGTGAGTGATTTTGTCCTAAACTGGTTGTTTCCTAACCTCAATTCTACAGTAAAAGAATCCAGGTGGAAACCCCAAAGTCCAACCTACTAATGACCCATCACTGAGATACAGCATAAACTAGAACTTAAAGCAAAAACAGTTAGTGTCGCATGACTCCCATACTGTCTACCAACAGGGCCCAGGCGCCCACTCAGTTCAATAAATACTGAGTGTCTCTTGACCCTGAAGTACTGCACTGAGTTGTGTGGATTACAGATCCAACCCCTTGACTCAGAGAGCTCATAATTTAGGCTGAGAGGTCATATCCAACAACTCACCACAGAATAAACCAGAGTCAAATAAGAATTCAGTGGGGGCAAGCATCATGCCATATCATGTGAGGTACAAGAGAAAGAATTGATACAATGCCGTGGGAGGTGCATAGTTTAATTCATTTATTATTTAAAACCTTTATATATATGAACTACTATGTGTCAGGTATCAATACCATTCTAGACATCAAAGATTTTTTTTTTTTTAATCTTGTCTTCATGGAGTTATTTCTTCTTTAGAATAACAAATAGCTATACTCTATATCCAGGCTCTTTCCTTGTCACTACATTATGTCTTCTCAGAGGATGGCCTCATCTTAGTCATCTTTGTGTCACTAGAAAAGCACCTGATAGAGAGTGGGTGCTCACTCAATGCATGTGGTTTAAAGGAAAGGATGAATATTAAATTGTGATAAAATGTGCGATAGCTTTTCTAAAAGGCTCTATATGTTTCTGGATGATGGGAAAGATGTTGAAAACAGAGATGTGAAAAATGTCTCCTAAGTTTTCAACCAGGCACATGATGGATAGGGGTGCTGTAAACAGATGTAGAGAATACAGAAGAGAACTAATCTGGGGAAAGGGAAAGGTGATAATGCTAAACTGGATATGGGACAAGTTGCATTGGAGTTACCAGCTGCAAGACTCAGTTGATGTCTCATGGGCACTTTAAAGAACTGGTTGGGAGTTCAGGAAAGAACTTGGAGCTAATTCATCTGTATGTTGAGAACATGCAGATTATGAGGAGCATCAAGGACTAAACATAATTTAATAAGAGCACCTACTATCTTTGAAGAACTGTAAGATTACACATTTGCTTAAGGAAATAATTCTTACACTCAAAATATTTAAAGTCTAGCAGAAGGCACAGATCCACTAACGCCTAAGTGTGTTGAAGACTAGTATGTAAGAGCTGGTGGAGGATGAAAAACCAACATAAAGCAATAGCATAAAGCAGCTAACCATGGGGGCTCTGGACTCAGACTGTCTGGGCTTGAATCTGGGAGTCTGGCACTTATGATATTATGCCCTTTGGTAAATTATATAATGTCCCTAGATTATTTGTTAAATGTAAAACAGTAGTATCTCCTTTTAGGATTCATATGAGGATTATATAAAATAACATAAAAAGTAATTACTTAGTAGAGATTAATTGCTCAACTATTAGTTATTAGGGGGAAGCAACATTATTAATGGGTGATTCAGTTTTCAATCTTCCCTTTTCATATGTCCTCAAGTAAGATTAAGACTTGCTTTCCACATTATTCAGAGATAAAAAGATAGTGATGTCATAACTGAAGAAATAAATACCAGTCACATCAGAGAAATTTATGATATCAGCTGTATTTTTGCAAATTGGTTCTGATTTCGGATTCAAAATTTAATGAAGAGGGCTTTCCTGGTGGCTCAGTGGTAAAGAATCTGCCTGCCAATGGCAGGCATTCAATCTCTCCATCTGGGAAGATCCCACATGCCACAGAGCAAGTAAGCAAACCAGTATGCCACAACTCTGAGCCTATGCCCTACAGCTTGGGAGCCACAAGAGAAGCAAGAACAAGAACCATGATGAGAAGCCTGCGCTGCAACGAAAACTCAGTTCAGCCAAAATAAATAAATAAAACTGTTTTTAAAAATTCAGTAAACAAAAACATCCAAGACATTTCAAAATTTGGTATGAACGCACGAGAGTCCCAAACCATTAGCAACTGGAAAAAGCAAAACAAATAACACAAAGCACATGAAACTACAATATTGTTGCCACAAAACAAACAGCCCTAACAATCACTACAAAGGACTACAAACATCAAAACATAATTTTAACTTGGTGATAGGTGTGCATGCCACCCCATGACCTCTGTGTTTTATATCACTTTCTGCTTTGAACTTTGGTTGAACCTTATCCCTCTACTATGTGTAAATTCAATATTTATTAAACAAACCAAGTCAAATCACTGGAGACAATAGCAAAATTTTCTTGCTATTTTCCTAACTATTTTTTTCCAGCTGGAGGGAGCACTGAAAGGTCTTTGGCACAGAGGACAAGGCCTGGAATTCTTGTAAGTGAATGTGTATGTGCAAAATGATGAACTTGGCCGAAGTATTCTCATTTCAATGGGCTACCACATACAGGAAAAGGAAAGTATACACATTTGTTAACAAGCACATTCTCCCATGTTATAGAGAGCTTTTGAAACAGGATCAAGCTCTAACAAAAGAATGTCTAGTTTTCATGAGATGCCTTGGGAATTCTAGTTCCATTCCAAGTGGTGCCTAAACAGCCTCACCTCTCACAAGGAGCTGCCAAGGATCTGGTGAGCACCTCCTTGTTGAGTCTGAGCTGACACGCAAGCGAGTAAGACTCTTCTGTCTGGTAACCACTAAATCAGCCAACTTAGCCAAACTGGTTCTGAGGATAGTTACAGCTAAGAGAAAGAAGGAAATGCAGGCATTACTGAAGGAGAGGAGATACTGTTTCCCAGGAGTGAATCAAATTGTGTAGGAGGAGGCATGGGATTCTAGAACACGGAGGAACCCTTAAACTCTAGGGGGATTTTTGAGGAGACAGTTTGTCTTTTTCTTGTTTTCAATTAAAGTTTTCATTTGAATGGCTTTCTGAATCAAGAGATTAAGAGTTAAAAGAGGTGGAAAATTCTTGTAAGAGAAATTCCTTCTAGCGTTCTTTTCCAGGGATCAATCTACAGTTCCCTTCTTCCTCCCATATCTAACTGATCAATGAAGCCAAAGACTTAGTTTGTTGGTAAACTACAAGCTGAACGTTCTGCTACATGCTTGACAAGATACAAAAAAATAAAGTGAGCTTTTCACATCATTACACTAGGCAACAATTCCATTAAAAATAAAAATTATTTGAGCATAAAATTTTTAAAATCTCTAGTCTTCCTTTGAGAATGAGCAGTAGGGACAGTCTTATATTTCCTTTCCGCAGCAAGTCAGAGTTTAGATCGTGTGGCCAGACTTCCACAGAGGCTTGCTGGGAATGAAATAATGGTCAAACTCCTTTGTTTAATGTAGTTGCTTCTTCCATGAAGACTTCCAGGATGCTGTTGGAATTTTCCTTCTGTCAATATGGCTCCAACTAATTGTTGACCTATTCTGTTATCTCACTTGGTTTGCCCGATGTCATTTACCCACAATCTAGTATATGTCAACTCTTTGACAAGTGCTTGAGGTACAAGGCACAGTAAGAATTCAGACTAGTCCTCAAGAGGCTGAAAACATAAGCAGTCTCTACAGCATTTGCTGCTTTTCTTCCCAGCTCAGAAAATAATTCAGACTCAAATTTGGCATGAAAAATGAAATCCCTAACAGAGATCCAGACTTTCAATTATATAGTGAAAAAGAAAAGTGAAAATGAAGTCGCTCAGTCATGTCCAACTCTTTGTGACCCCATGGACTGTAACCTGCCAGGCTCCTCTGTCCATGGGATTTTCAAGGCAAGAGTACTAGAGTGGGTTGCCATTTCCTTCTCCAGGGGATCTTCCCAACCCAGGGATCGAACCCGGGTCTCCCTCATTGCAGGCAGACGCCTTACTGTCTGAGCCCCCAGGGAAGCTGGTGGTTATATAGTTTAACTGTATACAATTATATAGTATAACTCGCTTATCACTGACTCATTTGGTTTAATGTTATTTCGTTTGTATATGTATTTACTTTTGTGAAATTGCATTTGATTATTTACTCATGGAGACAAAGATGAATTCTAGGAGATTTTCACTATTTGGACAGTTGTGTGTGTGTGCACATGTGTGTATTTTTTTATTTTGTTAGCGTGCCCCTATAGGCAATTTGTTTCTTAATAAACAATGCATGATGATGATAAAAATGCAGATGAAAAACCACTCCTTGAGAAGGCTGTGCTGCAATATTCTTGCTTATATCTTTCTGGTAGAATTTGAGATAACTTAGGAGTGAAATTACCCTTAAGAAAACGAGTTGCTACAGCAGAATGAGAATTATGTTTCTTCCAAATCATTTCCAATTAAACATCTTCAGGTCTAAGATCACTACCTGTACAAGGATATCAGAGTGATGCTATTTGGCTTCTTCTGGTAATGAATTACATCAGCATCCCTAGATTTCTTTCCTTCCATTTTCTTTGCTCAGAAAATCCTATTATTATTTTCTTTCCATATTGTGTTTTCCCTGCAAATATAGAACACATTGTACTTAGATAAAAATTGAGATCGTCTCAGTCACATCACATACTAGCTATTGATATGTGCATTTGGGAAGCCATTTACCATTCCGTGACTCAGTTTCCCAACCTGAGAAATGAAGAGAGTATATTATTTCTGTCTATCTTGCAAGACTGCTGGGGTAAACCACTGAGTGTTACACATATATAATGCCACCTTATTATTATTATAGTTAAGCTTTAAAGATTATTTTCTAGAGAACACAGTATGTTAAGAAGCAAGCAATACACAGAATGAAAAGTAGCATACTTAAAGTCTCTTTTAAATTTTTTCTGCTTCTACATATACCCACACTATTATTTGGAGTTGCAGAAGTAATGATAATTAATAACAGTAATCAGTTTTTGAGCTCTTCTTATGAAGGAGACACAGTACTAAGTTCTTTGCATAGATTATTTCATTTAAGTTTTACCCTTAACCAACTTCATAGCACTATTAGTATCTATTTTACAGAGATGAAAACCATGACTTGGAGTGATTGAATCCTGTGTTCATGGACACACAGTGGATGTCAGCCCCGACAATCTGAGTCTTAGTTCAGAGTCCAGAGTCTTAAGCACATTTTTAGGTGGTGAGGAAACTGAAAGTCCAAGTTCTACCCTGAATCTGAAGTCGAGTTTCCCAAATGTACAGTACCGAGATCCTAAGGGAGGAGTTAGAGCTTACATCTTTAGGTCTCGTTTAATTGTTGGTGCATAAGAGTGCGTGGAAAGGACATAAACATAAGGGGTGCTCAGACCAGCACAAACTTCAGAAGGGACATGCAACAGTGGCCAAGCACAGAAGCAATGCATCAGCTGAGTCCTGGTGGCAGACGAGCTACCAAGTTCCAACATCATGAAGAGTGCAATAATCAGCAAGCTGTGGTTCTGATTTGCTCTTCAGAGCAAATCAAGCTGCTCTGAAAGACACTATTAAATTAAAGTAACTATGAAATTTAGAGAAAACTATGTAACAGTTCAGGACCTTTAGCAATAATCTCTGCTGCTACCCTCAAAATTGCATATGCTGTACATCGTGTTAAAGAAGGATGAGTGAGCGTGTGTTGGAGTGGGTTGATCTCCTCTCCCTGGATGCTCTCCACACCTGGGCACTTAACTGGCCTGTGTCTTCTCAGGACTGGACTCCACTGTGCCCTGACCCCCCAGGCAGGTGGTTCCAGGGGCTCCCCCATTGTACTGGGGATTCACTTGCTTTTTCTCACTTCTGTATGGAACACAACAAAATTCACCTTTGAAGATGAGCATATATCTACCCTGAAAGCAGCACCCAGGGGATCGTTGACTTTCTTAGAACCACTATAGCTTCAAATAAAGCCACTCTAAATCCACACTTTCCTTCAGCAATAAAGACACCTCTGAACCTCCTCACTTTGACCGGGGATTAAGACTCAATGCTGAGTTCAGGCTGGCACTAACGAGCCCACAAACATCCTCAGAACAGAACTGAGGAAGACACAGGTGAAACAAATCAAACAGAACAATCAGGGGTGAATTTTCAGTGTGGCCCAGATGGAGATTTCCTGGCGGGATTTCCATTAACGTGAATGGGAGTCGTACCACTAAATCCTTACACACTGTGCGGAAAATGTGCCTCTAAGTGCTCGGCAGCATTATGCCTGATGGAACAAAAACACAAACTACCCAGACCAGGCAAAGTGCTCCTGGGGTCAAGGTACCAAGATTCGTGGCAGAAGGTGTCTCAAGTCCTAACTGTCCAGGGTGAGACAAAATGGACCCCCCACTCGGCTGGATACTGGGCACTGGAGATAGGAGGGCCCTCCACCACCTGCCCGGCAATGCTTCTCACTCTCCTTGATACAGACTGTGTTTGTGAGTTGATCTAGTGTTCCACACAAATGGCCTGTGTTTGCTAAAATGGTTTCCCTCCTGCTCTGATTACCTGAAATTTCAGTAAACCGAAGCATTGCATCAGGCCCACTGGAACCAGAAACTTAGAGGACGATAGTGCATGATTCGTTTTGATGTGGTTTTATGGCCTCCGCAAAGTAAACGTTGCAAAGGACTCTTACCCTAGGATCAAAGAAAATAGTCAAGAAATCACTTCGCTGCCTGCTTTCACAGAGCAATTTCCTTTCCATATCATCTACAGGATAGTTCTGAAACTCAAATCTGATCATGTTGCTTTCCTTCTCAAAAATCTTTACTGGTTCCTCTCTTCCTCTAAAATAAGGTTTAGGCTCCCCATAAACTCATTTTCCTTCCCATCTGCCACTACATCTCTCTATGTATTCTATCTTCCAAGTGTATTTCTTTATTTGCCATTCCTCTAAACAAAGCCACCTCTGGTTAAACTTTCTTCTTTCGTCCAGGCTTCCCTGGTAGCTCAGGTGGTAAAGAATGTGCCTGCAATGTGGGAGACCTGGGTTCGATCCCTGGGTTGAGAAGATCCCCTGGAGGAGGGCATGGCAACTCACTCCAGTATTCTTGCCTGGAGAATCGCCATGGATGGAGGAGCCTGATGGGCTACAGTCCATGGAGTTGCAAAGTCACCACTGAGTGACTAACACTTTCACTTTCACTTTTTCTGTTGATCAGAATAGTAATCCTTGTCCTCTGTCTACTTATCCTTCAAAGTCAAGGTCATATATGTCATTTTCTCTATTAAATATTTCTCATAGCAAAGAGTTTCTCCACCACGGTATCACTAAAACTGCATTATAGAATTCATTGATTTCTGCTTTTAGGCACCTTAATTTCTAATATATTTTGTTCTCAATTTTTCTGTTTCTTTAACTATATTGCAAATGCCACTGAAGAGTTCTCCAAATCTTTGTATCTCTCATAATACCTTGCTTATAGTCGTATATTAATAAACATCTAAGTGCTTACATTTGGAGGTAAGGTCCCATTATTCCTTCTTGCCTCAACACCAAATTTTCATCTCCTATTGGCCATGGTGATGAAGACAGCAAATACACTGAAGTCATTACCAACACTTCTCTAACTGTTTTTCCATATGAACATTTATGTGTTTCAAGACACTCTCTTGGTAGCTCGGACATAAATGGGATACAGGCCTTACTTGCCCTGGAGCAACTCACAGTCTACTTGGATAAGGAGCCACCAAGAAGGGATGTTAAGGAGCATCCAATTGTGTAATGAGGTTGGTTATCATCGTGTCCACCAATGTAGAAGTGCTGTGATGAGGGGAATGTGACATGTAAGGAGCTCTCTTCTGAGTAAGCAGGTGCCTGAGAAAATGAGTGGCAGCACAGGGCTGTGGCACATTCACCTGCCAGGAGACCTGATGGGGTACAGCTATGAATGAGGCAAAGTATGCCTCATAGTTTAGGCCAGCTCCCCTTCTCCCCTACACTCAACTTCCTGAAACCCACCACCTGCCTCTCTCCCTTTTTCTCAATCTCGCTCCAGTGTGCAAGGTGATTAGTCTGTTAATCTTTGATAAACTTATCAAGGAAAGGTGCAGCCAGCTTAAGTTCTCCCTAGAATAGGTTAAAAGAAGAAGCATGGCTCCACAGAAGAGTACAGGCTTTGGGACTTGGCATCCTTCAATTTGGGGCTTCAGCGTTTCTTATCTGTGTGAACTAGCGCAAGTTATTTAAATCCTCAGAACTTCATTTTCCTCCTTGGGCAGGTTCCTTGAACTCTGCTACTGCTGCTGCTGCTAAGTCGCTTCAGTCGTGTCCGACTCTGTGCGACCCCAGAGACGGCAGCCCACCAGGCTCCCCCGTCCCTGGAATTCTCCAGGCAAGAACATTGGAGTGGGTTGCCATTTCCTTCTCCAATGCATGAAAGTGAAAAGTGAAAGTGAAGTCACTCAGTCGTGTCCGACTCTTAGCGACCCCATGGACTGCAGCCTACCAGGCTCCTCCATCCATGGGATTTTCCAGGCAAGAGTACTGGAGTGGGGTGCCGTTGCCGTCTCCTCCTTGAACTCTACTGACCCTCAGTTGCTTCTTAATTTTACACCAATATATTACTACTTACCTGGCAGGGCTATTTTAAGGATTAGAAATATTGTATTAAAAAGTACTTGGGCAACACATAGTAGACACTCGAAGCATGGGGGTTATCAATAGATTCCTTAAAGGGCTTTCTTGTAGAGATACAATAACTTGTTCAAACACTTGTCTTGCTGGTGGTGGAAATTCAAGGCATGCTACCAAGCAAATAGTGGAAACGCTTAAGAGCTGAGAGTCATGAGCTCTTACAGGGTCCTGCAAGCTCCTGTGTGGTGGCCATCCGTCCAACCCACTGGTCATGGGATAAAAGGGACGTTGTGAGTTCTCAGTTCTGTCAATGGTATTAAGCATGGGGATCTGGGCAAGCTGCTAATCTTCTTGCCTCAATTTCCTCCTGCTTATTATGTATCCTGAGATCACCTCCCTTGACTGGGTGATTTTGACTAATGTACAATCGAGCTTCCAGCCCCTGGGTTATGTATATAAAAGCCAAAGGTATTACAATTCATTTCAAGGCTCCTGTATCTGCCGGGAGACTCAAAGAAGTGGTGTTCCTTCCCTCTGTCACCCACTCTCCTTGTAATATTTAGTTTCTTTGAGTTGCTTCATCAGAAGAAATACTGAGTTCTCCATTTCCCTGGCTCACTTTCCCACTGACGAGGGTGATGTTAACATCGAATCCTGAATCACGGCTAGATCAATATTATAGCAGCTGTGAGAGAAGGACGCTAGCCCTAGAACACAAACACACTTTCTTTTCCAAGAAAGACTGTAGTTCCCCTAGTGTTAACTTCCCCTTGTTCCCCTCCATGCCCCCCACCCCCGCCCCTCCTGCCACCAGCACGACCCAGATCACATTAGAGTCCCAGAGCACAGGGAACAGTTCTCGTCTATCCGTCACCAAGGAGGCAGACGGGACAGGGGGAACAACAAGTCATTTGTACCTGATGAGGAGGACACTCCTGGGAAACAAACAGATGAGCCACCCCATGAATCTGAGCCTTTCTCCGAGGTAAACAGAACTGCATGAGAAACCACCAATTATCTCCAGCATCGCCCTTGCCTCTCTCACTGCCCTTCTGGCAGCCGGGTGGGGGACGTGAAACTGTAGCTTAGACCAATATCTGATTCTGAGAAAGTTAACCCTCGCAAAGGTGATTTTCTTTTCCCTTCGTCTCTTGGGGTTGAATAACCATCCATTTCTCTTAGCTTTTGTCACTTGTATTCTAATTTGAGAAGTATATGTTCATAGCAAAGTGACAGGACAATTTTCAGAGTTTGACCTAGTGTTTGGGTAGGGAGTGTCAATTATTAAATTTCCAAATTAGTGCAGAGTGCAGTGGAAGTAGAATATATACTTCAAAACATTTTTAAGATACTTCTAAACAATACCAAAACAAAACAAACAACTACTTTCATGAAGTATTGCAAAGCAGTTGGAATATTGTCTCCCTCTCCCAAAAGCATTCTATGACATTCGGTGAGGAATCAGATTAAGTTACCACAAACCTCTGTAGTTTGTTGTGAATAATTTTATTACCTCCTAATTCCACAGATTGTAATGGTGAATATTAAGTAATACTGATGATGACTGAAGAACTGCATTTGCAGGTCAGGCACCCTGCCCTAATGGTTAGAAAACATACACTGGGCAGTGTTGTGTTATAGAAAAATGATATCCATGATATCGTAAAACAAAAGTCAGAAGGTAAGTGAAATGATAGGTGAGGATTCGTAGACAGACTTTTTAAAAAGGCAAAGTTGGTATACCAATGTAGCATAAAGCTCAATTTCTGACATTTTAAAATATGTTGTTTAGTCACTAAGTCGTGTCCCACTTTTTTGCAACTCTATGGACTGTAATCCACGAGGCTCCTCTGTCCATGGGATTTCCCAGGCAAGAATACTGGAGTGAGTTGCCATTTCCTTCTCCAGGGGATCTTCCCAACCCGGGGATCGAATCTGGGTCTCTTGCATTGCAGGCAGATTCTTCATGTCTGAACCACCAAGAAAGCCTTTAAAATATGTATTCTTTTCAAAAATATGAGATCCATGCTTGAATTTTGCAGAACTTGGGAAACTATAACACAATTCAAGGGACTATTTTTATCCTCCATTGCACTACTGTTCACCCATACCATTGGAAAATCATAAGTGATAAAAATTTTTTATTCAATGTCAACCTGAATTACTGGTCTAAAAATTACTGATGTACCCCAAAAGCATAACACAGAGTCCATCCCTTTATGCCCACTCTCCCAAAGCCAAACAGATGACGTGTTTTTCTTCATTAGGGCTTGTCATCTGGTTTTCCCTATCTCAGGAAAGAAGATGATGATGGAAAGGTTAGGGCATATGAGTCCAGTTAATACAAAAAAGGGCAAATCCCTTAGGACAACCACAGGGAAAGATGAAAAATAGACATCAGCCAGCCACTTCTTATGGAAGAAGGTGAACTGCTCCTGTTTGTCTTTCTTTTTAAAATGTCTCCTTTATATGTGAATGTATCTGAAATTGATATTTCCACATGTGTGCATGCTAAGTTGCTTCAGTCCTGTCCCACTCTTTGCAACCTATGCACTGTAGCCCATGAAGATCCTCTGTCCATGGGATTCTTCAAGCAAGAACACTGGAGTGGGTTGCCATTTCCTTCTCCAGGGGATCTTCCTGACTCAGGGATCAAACCTGCATCTTTCATGTCTCCTGCATTGGCAGGCAGGTTCTTTTTTGTCTTTGAAAGGCCATGAATAATTACATGATACCTCCAATCACCTGTCAGATATTAAGACCAACAAAATGAGAAAGAAAGGGAGAATGAACTAACAGTTATTAGGCATCTACTTTATGTGAGGTCCTGAGCTTGGTATATATCATTTTACCTAATTTGCCTAACATTTCTTTAAGTGAAGCATTGTTTTACGCAAGGAAACTGAGGCACAGGAAAGTTAAGTAACTTGTGTTCTCAGGTTTCTCTGTTTTTAAAAGTTTTAGAAAACTCAGGGAAATTAGAAACCTTAATGAAAAGGCATCTTTAGGATTTTTGCATTCCTGATGATCCTTCCAACCAATGATTTGAAAGCTCATCTTGGGGTCTGTCAGAAAATCGAATGTAAGTTCTTCTTAAGCTTTCAAAAACATGAGTGTCAGGAGTTCTAAAGAGGACTTCACTGGGTTGGAGCATTTTCAATATACACAGAACAGGATGACATGAGAAAGTGAATCATCTACACCTTCTTAGCTGTGTCTAGTGTCAAGATGAGAAACATTCAGGGAAATGAATACGACAACCAATTTTATAAGGTTCTTCCCATGGAGACACTGCAGAAAGAATGAGAGAAAAATCACCACTGAAGAACAAAGAAGAATTGGTGTCAGAAGAAAAATTTCAGACCTGGAGTCAAGAAAATTGGGCTCAAGCCCAAACTGCCTTGTGATCTCAAGCAAATCACTCTACTTCCATGAGCCTCAGTTTTGTCATCTATGAGAAAGGGAATTGGTTCTGGGAGGTCACTGCCAAGGTTCCTTCCAATTCCAACATAGTATTACCTCTTGGCAGAAAGTGAAGCAGAACTAAAGAGTCTCTTGATGAGGGTGAAAGAGGAGAGTGAAAAAGCTGGCTTAAAAATCAACATTCAGAAAATTAAGATCATGGCATATGGTCCCATCACTTCACAGTAAATAGATGGGGAAAAAGTGGAAACAGTGACAGATTTTCTTTTCTTGGACTCCAAAATCACTGTGGATGGTAACTGCAGCCATGAAATTAAAAGATGCTTGCTCCTTGGAAGGAAAGCTGCGGCAGACCTAGACAGCATATTAAGAAGCAGAGACATCACTTTGCCAACAAAGGTCCATATAGTTAAAGCTATGGTTTTTCCAATAGTCATGTATGGATGTGAGAGTTGGACTATAAAGAAGGCTGAGCACTGAAGAATTGGTTCTTTTGAATTGTGATGCTAGAGAAGACTCTTGAGAGTCCCCTGGACAGCAAGGATATCAAACCAGTTCATCCTAAGGAAACTGACCCTGAATATTCATTGGAAGGACTGATGCTGAAGCTCCAATATGTTGATCACCTGATGTGAAGAGCCAACTCATTGGAAAAGACTTTTATGCTAGAAAAAAAAACTGAGGGCAGGAGGGGAAGGGGACAACTGAGGATGAGATGGTTGGATGGCCTCCCCAACTCAATGGACATGAGTGTAAGCAAACTTTGGGAGACAGTGACAGGGAAGCCTGGTGTGCTGAAGTCCTTGGGGTTACATAGAATCAGACAAGACTTAGCAACTGAACAGAAACAACAACAATTACCCCTGGAGAGGTAAAAATCATTTCCTGTTAGTTATTTCTGCCACAATGATTTAGGGCAGCTGTTCTCAATATTTAGGGTACATCAGAATCACCTGGAGGACATTTTCAACCTTAGATTGCTGGGCCCTGCCCCCAGAATTTCTGAAACAGTAGGTCCGTGTGTGGCCTCAGAATTTACATATCCAGTCTCTTCTCAGGATATGTTGATGCTACCAGTCCAGGCACCACACTTTGAGAACCGCTGGCTGAAGAATTTAAAGGTTTTCAATGAACTAAACATACGTGTAAAGCACTTCATATGTATCAAGATCAATTCACTTTAGTAGGCTTCTAACTGCACTTTTAGGTTAACATAAAATGTTCTAAAACATATGAGACTGGATGACAGACCTGGGGAGACTCCTCTGACTGGGAAGAGACATGTTTTCCTATGTCCTAGAAAGGTATCCTACGAAAGGTAGGTAGCTATCTTTCTCTTGCACATATCTTTCTGGACCTATACTATTATTCTGAGATTGTTAAAAACAGACAAAATTATATTCTCGCAGAGGTCAGATGGACGTCTTCAGACAGTTGACCGGGTCAGGTTTCCGAAATGGGGAAGACGTAAACCAAATCTTTCCTTCTCCAGGCTCTGACCTATGCCAGTGAGCCATCAGGGCTTTATTCCTGAAATCAGTGTAACACAGTGGAGTCAGACTGCCCAGTTTTTATTCCCTAATACTTAGCAGCTGCTTAACTTTTGCCTTCCCATGCCTCTTTAAATCATCTGTTAAAAATGAGAATGCTAGCCTCATAGCATCATCCTGAGATTAAATAATATATGTCAAGTGCTTAGACTGTATGGCACATATTAAGTGCTCAATAAAAAGCTCCGTTGTTATTTCACTTGTTGCCAGAGGTATAACCTTAACCTGTCTACTCACCTTTTCTTAAAAATTACACAAGCAAGAAATATTGTATTCAAGGAAGACAATTTGAAGGATGTGCTGCCCATACATTTCTCTAAATCAAGCCGTTGTTACAAAGGCTACATGCTTAGATCACACTTTGGTTTCTGGGAGGTGGCAGTTCTTTGGACAATTGCTTTGATTAAATTTTACTTTGGCCTTAGCCATGCACTGAGAGGCAGCGTGAGAAGTAATTAAGTGAAGCTTACTATCTGAGGTGGAGATGGGAAAAGTTTTTTTCATCACACCTTTCCCTTTATGAAGACCTACTGGAGGAATTTCTCCTGCACAAGGTTTTATTGTTACACCTGAGTCTAGTAAGCTCAGAGCTAAATCTATTCCTGCCTCTAGTACTAGACAGGACATAATGGCACATGTTAACCTTTGCTTTGGTTTTATTTCCATATCCATATCTTCTTTCTATCTTGATTTGCCCATTTTTTTTGTTTTATCCTTTGGAATTACATATATTTTGTAAACATTTTTAAATATACATTGGAAAGAGGGTAAAATGAATAAATAAAAATCAGAGGAGTCTACAGAGCATTATCATATTTCAATAATACAGTCTGGTGAGACAATATCCTTTTAACTTGATTTATAGTTTATCCTTAAGACAGAACATGTTTTCATTCAATACATGTTTTAATAATTATTCTTCCATACCTTTCCATAAGGAGAACTTTTGGAAGATTATAGATTTAAGGCTCTGAAATACTTAGCAGAAAGAAGATTTCATAATACAGCGCACACATCACAAAGAAAACATAAATCCCTTCCCGTCTCCGGAAAGTCGCCTATGGCTTGGTGATGCATGGCCTGTGTTCTGGCCAGCTGGGAGAGAAGGAATGACTGACTATGAGTCCTGGGACCAATGTGGGAGGGGGAGATGATCTAAGAAACCTGCATGGTAACCATTTTTATAAAGTGAAACATCCTTTTGCAATGTGAATGTAAACCATCCCCACAGACTGCCACGTGAAAACAGTTTTTAGTGTCTAGGATTTTGTACCTCAGCTTTTCTTAAAGTCAGACTCACCATTATGAATAAGTCAAATACAGAAGCCCCAGCCCTCTGGGTGATGGCAAAATTTCTTTTTGCATGGATGTTGAATCATGTCATGGTATGATTAAACACCATCAGTGAAGCAATAACCCCTCTGGGAATTATGAGGACAAACCTTTTCGTGAGCTCTCAGATTCTCCCATCTAACCTGGATACACACAGGTTCCTGTGCTGAGTAGTGCTGAGCCCCATGAAGCAGCTAAGAACTGGGCAGTCCTGTCCCCTCTTCAGGCTCAGGCCCTGGCCCTGAAGTCCAGGGTGTGACCGCTGTGGTTGGGCACCAAGTGGGTATTCACCAAGGGCCCTGCACTGGAACCAAGCAGGGGCCTGGCTCCTGAGCTGCCCTTTCTCCGAAAAGTACATTTTACTGCCTTCTGATTTTGTAGGTGGGTGGCTTCCTGGGAACTTTTCCCCCTCCTTCTTTGCTAAATTTCTCATCTTTCTGGATCAGTATCTCCATACTAGTTAGTTTTACATAAGCTTTACTTTCCAGTTCATCCACTACATTACCCTTGTTTCTCACAAAAGAGCAAGAATGACCTTTTCATTTTCAAAGGGCTCAGTCTGATTTTGAGGGAAAAAATTGGACTATCTCCAAAAGATGACTCTGATCTTTAAATTCTCATTGTGCTCTCTCTCAGATTTTTTTTAAATTAAAAAGTGCAACTAAAATGTTTATGTTTTCTAGTGATCAATCCTAGTTTCACTAATACTAACCACGTGTGTCTTGAAAATTGCAACATGAAGTGTCTAGAGCCACCTATTTTTTTCCTTTTATTGGGCTGTTACTTACATGCTGTAAAACTCAAGGTAGTTCAAAGAGTTTTGAAAACTATGAGCACCCAGGTTATCAAGCCAAGATATAGAACTTTTCCATCATCCAGAAAATTCCATCCTACCCTTTATAGTCAGCCAGTTTCCCCATGCCCACAGTTAACCACTAACATCACAGATGAATTTTGTAGGTTCTTGAACTTCAAATAAATGAGATCATAAGATATGTACACTTAAGTGAATGGTTTCTTTCACTCAGAAAAATGCCTTTAAGATGTATCCGTACTAATGTATGGATTTTTTATTTCTTTTTAATTCCTTTTAAGTCCTTTTGAAGTGCTCTATTGTATGAATATCTTGCATTTTGTTTATTCACTCTTTTGTTAACAGATACTCACTTCTAATTTGGAGTGATTCTAAGTAATGCTATTATGAACATTGTTATAATGACTTTTTTGGTGGCCATGGGCTCTCATTTTTCTTAGATGTATATGTAGGAGTGGAAAAATTAAGTTTCTATGAAATATTCTTGCTGAAAAATATTTCAATTTAGTTTAATCAGACCTATAAGCAAAACTTTCCTTTCACAGGAAACAACAGAGAATAGAAGAAAAAGTTAAACCATCACCAAAAATAGTATGACATTCTACAGGACAATTAGCCTGTAATCATGTAAAAAAAGATGTGTGTTGGTAGAGGGAGTAGACAGGTGCTATTGGTTTGGATTACAAGGAATTAAAAGAGTCATAACAGCTAAATGTAATGTTGTAGTCTTGATTGGATCCTGGTTTAGCAAATCCAGCTATAAAATATATATGTGGTAAATTGAGTATGAATTGTGTTTTAGGCACTATTAGGAAATATTTGTTAATTATATTAGTAGAGATACTGGTGTCGTGGTTATCCTAAAATATTCATAGTTTTATAAATGCATATTAAATGTTTAGAAGTGAAATGTCATGGTGTCTGAAATTTACTCCAAAAGAATCCATAAATAAAATGTATGAAGCAAATATGGCAAATGTTAAAAATTTAAATCTAAGTGATGGGTAGGTGGATGTGTATTATATGGTTCTCTCTTATTTCTCTCTGAAAATCTTCATAATAAAAAGACAAAATTATTTTTGATGAGTAATAACTTAATTTCTTATTTCTGTCCTGTTTTAATTCATAGAACATAGGTCCTTTTACTTCTTCACTACACTGCTCCAAGTTTAACTTTGGATGGCAAAATAGAGGGCCACTGGGGCTGCTGCTGCTGCTGCTAAGTTGCTTCAGTCGTGTCCGACTCTGTGCCACCCCAGAGATGGCAGCCCACCAGGCTCCCCCGTCCCTGGGATTCTCCAGGCAAGAACATTGGAGTGGGTTGCCATTTCCTTCTCCAATGCATGAAAGTGAAAAGTGAAAGTGAAGTTGCTCAGCCGTGTCCGACTCTTCGCAACCCCATGGACTGCAGCCCACCAGGCTCCTCTGTCCATGGGATTTTCCAGGCAAGAGTACTGGAGTGGGGTGCCAGCATCTTAAAGTAAGTTTGCATTTAACAAATGCACAATTTAAAATATTTTCAGCAAAACTGACAATTCCTTAGACTAGATCATTATCCAGTGTGCTGGAGCACAGACATGATGATAAATTTAGATTTCAATTCGTACAGCTAGCCCTTTGCAAAAAGCTGCAGGAATTTCAACCATTAAGATTTTTCAAGCCATCTCTATCTGTCTCTCCAACATGTTGCAACACAAAGGAAAGTTTATTTTACATGAGCAATTTCTGTTCACAGTTTTATAATTATGAGTATCAAACAGAGTTTCGCCTTCTACCACCCCAGTGATTCATAGCGTTCTTGGGGCTAAGTTAAACTTTGCTTTGTCTGGTTAAATGATTTGAAGTTTTACACAAACACATCACAACTTCTTTCTTCCTCATTTACAAATGAAGTCTCCCTTGCTCCCCTTAGAGTGGTATTAATGCAGGTCAGGCTTCTGCTGTCTTCATCATCTGATTTGCCCTCTTCTTAAATGTTTTATCACGGTTTCACTATCTTCTACTATTGATATTTTAAATTCAGAGAACCTCATGGCTAAATACAGAATAACTCTTTTCCATACAGTGCCTTCCTAATGTTTTTTGAAGAAGACTCTTACTAAGAATTAAAACAATGGGGACATGGAGTAACAGCATGGTTTCAAGTAATCATTTGTTAGGGTTCAGACCTTATGCATATGTCTCTGGTGAAGACAGCAGGGTATGGAAGAGGAATATGTAGTAGAAAGGATGAAGCCAGGATTCAAAGGACACAAACTACTACATGACTTTTTCGTTAGGGGCTGTGTGACTTTGGGCAAGCCATTTAACATTTCCAAGCCTCAGTTTCCTCATCTGCTCAGTGAGAAGTTTGGAGCAAATGATCTCCAAGAACATAAAAGCTCTAACATTTAATATTTAACAACTCAAAGTGAGCAGGTCTGTTGGATTTCTCTGAACAGCAAAAGGTCCATTAACAATCTGGGGAACTTAGGGAGCAAGACTATATCAAGTCCAATGCTATTTTGCTGAAGCACAAGTGGTAAAAATGGGATCAATGAAATTCACATTTAGATGTATCATCAGAGCTGCAGCAGCATTTCCTCCATAAGACTGCTTTTATCTCTCTTCTATTTGTATTCAGTAATACTCTTTCATTGTCCTTAATTTCCCCCAATTATTATTATTTTTTTTTTTTACTAGAAACAGACACAACAGATTAAGGATGTAAAGTTGAATAGCACAGAGCATTAGTCAAAACAGACTTTTGAAATGGCACACAATAGTCCCCCAAGGTGGTTTGTTTTATCCCCTTTCAGAGCTGGGCTTCTCCCTCACTCCACCTTTCCTGTCTTAGTCAGGTTTTGTACAGGCCAACTCCCCTGCCTTGGACCAGGTAAGTTCAGCTGGAGGTGAAGCCCTCGTGAGACGATGGGAACAGAAGGGTCCACCCAGCCATGTGATAGGCTCCTTTGTAGTATCATTTAGAGGCCACGGTTTTCACCCCAGCAGATATTCATAGGTTCCTTCATTAAAAACTGAGATTCAACTACATTACAAAACATATTGGCAGGATGCTGGAAATTGCTATAAATAATTTATCAGTTCATCCATTCTGATTTATTCCAAATACTATCTTTGTTATTTTTAGCACAAAAGAAATCATATCTAACTATTGATTTCAGTAGAGATGGAGTAAAAATGGGACCAAGTATAGCACTTAACCAAATGAAAAGAAAATATGTTAATTATCTTTGTATCACTATGTTGATGAATTATAGACAATATATGATAGAGCTCAGTGCTGTGGGCCATATACTTAACAGGAAAATGTCATTTGAATTAGGAGAAAGCAGACCAATGAAGCCCTGAGGATGAGAAAATGTTTTCCCTGTCCCAAGGCTGTACTGGCTAAAATAGATGATCCCTAAATTATCTCATTCAATTCAACCAATATGAAGCGAGTCCCTCTTATGAAGTGAGTATAATATAAAATAAGTGAGTCGAGGTCTTCTGCATATAGACTTCTCAGTCTGGAAGGCATGGCTGAAGAAATTGGTTGCTTGGAATATGAATTGCATAGTCCCATGAGGATGTTATAACCAATGTAAGAAAGGTTAGATCACAGCAAAACCTCTCAGTCTAGAATTCTCAGAGCTCTTTGGAAGCCACACATTACAAACAACTTCGTTTCCATAGGAAAGGGGATTCCTTGTTTCAGCTCAGGACAAAAGCATGACGCACTGCTGTTGCTGTACCCCGTCTATGAACTCCATTCTCTCGGCTTGATGGAGTTTCTTCCCAGGAAGTTCCTCACTGTCTCCTACAAAGAGATCATCAATGGCCTGTCCAGAATTTGTGGTGGTATACAGCTGAAGTCCTTGTCCTAGGACCCTTGCCAAATATGAACTGTTCATGAGTAGGTGTTTATAAGTCAGGGACTTTCTTTACACACTATTTCATATTGAATAATGATGTTCAGAGCGTAAATTGAATTAGAAATGTTTTGACTGTTAATGTATAGTCATGTTACAAATGCTCCAGAGCACAGCTTTATGAAGATGTTCTGGTTTTCTGTTCTTCGAACTATATCTCTCAAAATCCTACTCAAGAGGATAGAATAGGTCATTCTGGGGACAGTTGGGAGGGATTGAAAGATAAAGAGTGCTTCTAGAATGTCATAAAATGTGACAGGGAGATAGGAAGGGTGCCAAGCTGAAACTGCTGAAGAAATTTACCACCTAGTAATACAACTGACTGACATTAAGGGCAACTCTGAGGGTTTGTGTAGGTACAATTCTTTAGTACCAGTCATCATAATAACTAACATTGCCACAGTGCTCACAAGCTAATGAAATACTAGCACATTTGTTATCTCATTTAATCCTCATAATAGCCCAGTGAAGTGACTTCTTCTTATTATTCTCAGTTGACAGATGAAAAATTGAGGCTTAGAAAGACTAAGCAATTTGTCCCAGATTTTCCCAAGAAGGAAGGAAAGCTAAGATCCAAACCCAGGTTTTCTAAGTTTAAATCCCATTTACATGCACTGCCTCAGTGTTCATTCATGGACATTTACCCCACAGTCTTCATCAAGGGTCTTCTGCTGAGGGCATATCACTGTCCTAGATCTTTGGGTAGAGATGTATAAAGAAGAATATCCTTGGGGAATTTTTTTTAACTTTTTATTTTCAAAAATTACAGATTCGTGGGAAGTTGCAAAAAAAGAAAAAACATAGCCCAGGGAACTTTTGCTCAAATTGACAAAATAAAGCTCACCCATCCGTGTCTAGGGGACTTCCCAGGTGGCTCAATGGTAAAGAATCTGCCTGCCAATACAAGAGAAGTGAGCTCAATCCCTGGGTCAGGAAGAACCCCTGGAGTAGAAAATGGCAACCCACTCCAGTATCCTTGCTGGGAAATTTCATGGAGAGGAGCCTGGAGGGTTGCAGTCTACGGGGTCACATAGAGTTGGACATGGCTGAGCAACTGAGCACATACACACGTACATGTCTTAAGGTGTCTTAAGGTACAGTGCAGAATGTGTTCTTGTTCTATGTTAATCAAGGAACTCTGGGAGATTTTATTGGGGGTGGTCACAGTTGGGTAAACAGGCAAGTCTTCTGGGAAGAAGTGGCATTTGGAATGGCTTAGCAAAGATGTATGATTTTTACAAGCTGCCAAGACCCAGATGTGGGAAGTGAAAAGCATTCCAGAGGCAGACACTAACTAGGGCAAAGGTGCAGAGATGGGAAAGTTGAGAGCAGGTTTGGAAAAACAACAAATGTCCAAGGGGGAGGAAAAATTTTATTTTTTTTAATAAGTTCAAGTTCCAGGCTATTCTCTATGGTGCATTCTGTTTAAAGGTCAACATGAATGGAGAGACATGGACTTAGCTCCTTTTTTTGGACATCCACAGGATGGGCTCAGAACTGTCAGGGTGAAGAAAGTCATAGCTTTTTATTTCTCTGGTGCAATAATCCAAAAAAACTTTTTATTTGTAGAGTGACAAAGGCATTCTCAAAGTTTTCCTGAGAAAAGTAATGCAGTAAGACCAAATAGATACTTAGAAAACTAAGAGAAAATGGGACTCCAGAAGGGTGGGTTTCCATTTCCTAATTCAAACAGGTGTATTTTTTCTCTTTTGACTTATCTCAACCTTGTTGTAAACATTTAAATTTTTATAATAATTTATACAATTCAGCAAGATAAAGTAAAAGTAAGAAATTTGAGCAAAGGGTATTATGAGGACTATATAGATTTTTTTTCTGTTGCTTAGAATTCTAAGAGCAGTTACATGACACATTTCTCTCTAGTCTCGATATCCATTTTTTGTTCTTTGTTTGAAAAACTTGGTTTGTTTTTTTGCTTTCATGTATTAAATATATACTGGATCTTGTAGCTGGCAGTGTTTCCCTCTTTTCATTGGCTGCTAGAAATTGTAAAGCCAAATTTGTGCCTCACGTTTTAGAAACACATAAAATTTTCATAGCTCATATTTGTGCATCTTCTGGCTCTGTAGTCATGACAAACATTTCTCTCCCTGATTAATCTAAACTTAAGAAATACAGAAATGGTTCTAACTTACTTTTGAAGTTTTTCCCTTAAGAAAATTTGTAAGAGTGTTTTCAAGAAGGACAAATATAATTTCATTAAAAAAATAGAATTTGGATTTTTCCTCTATGAAAAGCTGTGCATGAATCAGAAAATGGCAAATTTCATTGTGTCCCTTTATAAAAAGAATCAATCTTTTGAATATTCAACATTTCCCCACCCACAGCTTTACCCCACCCCCAAATAAACTTCAATAAGTATTTGAGAAACATGTTAATAATAAAGCCAGTCTTTTCAGGCATTTTTACACATGCAGCATCCCCACTGGGTTGACTGTCTTTAATAAAATATATTTAATATGTGTGTTATATAATATTGGTGCTTAATAAATATGTATTAGTTGAATTTAGTGGGCTTCCCTGATGGCTCAGTGGTGAATCTGCCTGCAATGCAGGAGATGCCAGTTAGATCCCTGGGTCAGGAAGATCCCCTGGAGAAGAGAACAGCTACCCACTCCAGTATTCTTGCTTGGGAAATCCCATGGACAGAGGAGCCTGGCGGGCTACTGTTCATGTGGTTGCAAAAGAGTCCCACACTACTCAGTAACAACAACAGTTGTATTTAATATGTGTGTCCACTTACATTGACTTCTCGCTTTCATGCATTGGAGAAGGAAATGGCAGCCCACTCCACTGTTCTTGCCTGGAGGATCCCAGGGATGGAGGAGCCTGGTGGGCTGCCAGAGTCTATGAGGTCGCACAGAGTCAGACACAACTGAAGTGACTTAACAACAATAACAACTTACATTGAAGCCTCCCAAAGAAAGGATTTTTGTATTGCAAACAAATTACAAATATTTATTGATAACCACTTTTACTGTCATCCTTACCTGTAATGTGGCTATAGCTGAACCTAGTTACACAGCAGAAGCAGAAACTTTCTTTTAACCCAGTGAACATTATAGCCTTGATAAGTTTCAGTCCCCCCTTCCTGATACTTGTTTGCTGTAATCATTGCCGTTTCTAATGGGCCCTTCATAATAAAGTATTCATTGATCTTCCATCAGGGAAAGAGAGAACAGGGTCACAGACACAGCTCTCCTGGTTGCTCTGCCACCCTAACTATTTCAGAGTGGGGAGGAGAGGGAGCTGGCACCCACAAAAGGCTTCAGCCCAGCCACTTTCCTTCACCTGTTCAGCAGGTGGGCCCCAGGTGAGCACCAGACTCCTAGGTTCGGCAGAGTCACTCTGCTCCTTTGTTTGATCACCAGTTGCTTTCTCTGCATGTTTATTTTTCTGGTTTGGTTTCCTGTCCTGTTCATTAGTCAGTTAGCTCTTCCTTGTTTGTTCTGTGTCTCCTGTGTGTTTCTGCAGGCTACCTCCCTCCTAAGCGCCGGAAGGCTAATGTCTTTTGTTCCTTGTAACTTGCTCTACAGGGGTGGCAGGGAGCTGCTACACACAGGTTTGATGTACAAGGGAGAAGGTTAAAGGCTCACCTGTGGAGGACCATCAGTTTGTTGGAACAGCCAAACCCCTGAAAAAGGAGTCATTCTCAATTTTTCCCTTGATGAGATGCTTTTAAAGTTTCACTGTCTCTTTTTGAAATTGTGTTTAATTCGAACAGGCCCAAGGCTAATCAAGCCAGAAAATCTAGTTCACAAAGGAATCCTGATTATTATGGACTTCTACTAATTGGAATTTTTTTAGTATTTGGAATCATTCAGATGCACTAAGCTAGAAAGCACCTTGTATAATCTGAGGATAAAGCAAATTTATCATTTTGAATATAAAATATGGCTATCAGAGCACTCAGGTAAAACTGATTTTAAGTCCATAGTATCCCAAACCTCTGGAGTCATAGGAAAATACTAATTCTGGAGATTTTAATGTAGTAGGTCTGCGGTGGGAACAAGGGAGCTATATTTTTGTGAATGGCCCTCGGATGATTCTTACTATCAGATAAATTTTGGAAACCTTGCTCTAGAAGCATCAACCAACAATTTCTATAAAAATTACAAACTAGTATTCTCTGTTGAGAAAACCAACTTCCTCCTGCCCCAACATTTATTAATTAGGAAATATCAAGGACCTTATTATAGTTATTGGTTATATCTGAAAGTAACAATTTAGTCCCTGCGGCAATCATTTCTTCCAACACATCAGTGTGCGAAAGACTGAGATAGGCACTGAGGATTATTCATAAACAAGTCAGATATAGTTTTCACCCTTGAAGAGTTAATAATCTAATGATAAAACTGCTTGTATTTATTCAATAACTGTGAAGAATTTTTGAATAAAATATTATCAACTATCTACTCATTAAACCAATACAAACAGAGTTTCCATTCAGTGCCAGGCCCTGGACAAGGTGCTGGCATTTTGTGTAAATTAAAACATCTCCCTGTCCTCAAGGAGCAAGTGTGAAGAAAATCAAGTAAGGTGACAAGTGATGATATAGATTTCACCTGCTATGAAAGAGGCCAAGTCCAGAGTGCTGTGAGCACATTGAGACAGAAAGGGTCCCTGACCTAGTGAGAGGTAGCAGTGTGTGGAGGGTGTTGGGGTGTATGGAGGCTAATCAGGACCTAATGGATAAATAGACATCATCAAGGTGAGACTGGCAGGGAAGAGTTTTTCTAGCAATAAGGCATGATATGTGCAAAGGCACAAAGTGAGAGACCATGCACCGAGTCGTGTCATATAGTTGAATAAGACAAGAGCCACGGTATTCCTCCTGCTTAGGAATGTTGATATACAACCTCATTCTAGTATTCAGATATTAGCCTACTGGGGAGGGGCCCAAAACAAACAGTTGTGAGTGCACCTGTACTCCAGGATTTAATTCCATATTGGAATTCTCTTGTAAAGCATCTTATTTTGAGTAAGAAGTTAGATCTAATGTAATCAGATGAATTCAGGAGTAATGGGGAGATGGCAGCGGGGCAGGAGGTGACAGAGAAAGAAAGAGAGGAAGGGAATGTCACATACTTTCACATCCCAGAGTTCAAATCATTTTACTATACTTCTGTGATTTAAATACAGGACTAAGAGTAACTTCCCCACAATCATCAATAATATTATAACATTATATTTCTACACCTGCCTATTTGTTGCTAAACAAAGTTGTCTTTTATGTTTAACGATTTCTGCATAAACATGCTTTCCTAATAAAACCAGTATCACTTTGGCTTCATACATGTCCATCCTTTCTCAATCTTTTCCCTTTAAATCATTCATGATTTTAGTTGGAACAAAAGAAAATAAATACATTTGGGGTTTGTAAATGACTCTAATACAATTTTAATACATAGTCCAAAAAATTACAGAAGAATCCTATTATTTAAATAATTGCTTTTACTGTTTTATAACATATTGAGGTAATACAGTTTTTCAAGATTGGGGTAAGAGTGTCTATGAATCAAATGTTTTAACATAGGAAGAGTTTGGAATTATTAACTTGTAATTATTAAGCATAATTTATAGCTATAATATATACCTAGAGATATCTGTCCAGAGTTGCCCTGTTCTCATTAGCCATGTATAATATACTATAAATCACTCTTCAGAAATTAACCAGACACTCAGGTTTCTCCCAAAAAGCTGCCTGAGGCAAACAATTAGAATGATGTATTTTTTCCCAAAGTCAATCAATCCATGTTGTAAACAACATCTTATTGTTTCCTTTATACAGACAGAATATCTGCTACAATAAATTTGTAACAGAAGAATAGTAGGAATACATCACTTTGGTCTCTCTTTTTAATCAGGAAATCAATCAAACATTTATGAAAACACTGAAATCAAGAAACAAGATCAACAAATATTTACTGAACCCAGTAACTTTTAAGAAGGCCCCTATCCTCAGGGGCCTTATCAATTAGTACCTGCTTTCATTGCAATCAATGCATCGAGAAGTTCATAAGACATGTAAGATGCAACCCTATTTTTTAAAAGCAAATAATCCGGTTGGGAAGATCAAACCAACAAACATGGGACTATAATCAAGAAAAATAAGCTGGGTACTGTGCAGCTTTGGGATGCTCTGGAGGGGACTATCACTCTTGGTGCGTTGTAAAAAATAAGTTTAGAAACATAGGGTGTGGAGTTGGCTTATAGAATATCTTAAAAGTTAAAAAGATATGCTTATTAGCAATAGGGAGCCACTGTGGCCTCCTGAGTAAGGAATGAGACAATGTAATAATACTAAAGAAAGATTTTGATAACTTTATTTCTTCCCTCCTCTCACTAATTTGGGAGCTAAGTAATAGTATAAATTGCGTATCTCAAAAATTGTCACTGATCTAACTAATGGACTGTGAAATGTAAAACATTGTCCCTGCTTCCTGCCTTCAAATAGTGCAGGATTTTACACCTTAGAGTCGTTTACCGATGGTGAAAACAATGGTCATGGGATTAAAGTCTAAATAAAATAGGCATGTGGTGATTTTAGACCTCACACAGATAAACTTTAATCTACTGAAGATGGCTGTAGCTAGCAATAGCAGCCCCCAATAAGAAACCTGCTTGTTTCTGTAATCAACTTGTGTTTTAAAAAGACGTTGATAAATACATAAATGTACATCAACCCTTTCTAATTCCAGTGCCCTTGGCAGGCATCACTAATCGATCACAGAGTTTTCCTTGCTGTGTTCTGATAAGCCTTATAATATTTCTCAAAATCTCTATAGGGATTTATTACCACTTACAGCTGGGCTTGGAGATACAAACTGTTACCCTGCACTAGCAGGCAACTCTGCCTAAGATAATGCCAATAAATTCACCTCATTAGCTGTGCCCACCTACTACAACACCATTTTTTAAAAGCCACAACATCATTATGTCCTTTGGTTTGTTGTTTAACACTAGAAAAAAGAGCTGGGTGGTTCTCAAAATGTTCTTCTATTTAAAAGCAGTCTAATATATAGCCAAAGTGATTATCCAGTGCAGTTCATAGTTCAAGTAAACAAGCAAAAGAAATCCAAATGCACCTCATTGGAGAATTCTGGAATGGAGTCTGAGTGACAAGGAGACCAAAGCCAAGACCTATTTTCTCCCATCCACACAGCTTCTGCTGAATAGAAATTAGAAAAGCATAAAATGCTTCTATGATCAAGAGGATGTTCTGAAGATGACGATAATAGTCCAGACTTATTGAGTGTTTTACCATATACTAATTACTCACCTAATGAAGCACAAGCTGGAATCAAGATTGCAGGGAGAAATAGCAATATATACAGATGACACCACCTTTATGACAGAAAGTGAAGAGGAACTAAACAGCCTCTTGATGAAAGTGAAAGAGGAGAGTGAAAAAGCTGGCTTAAAACTCAACATCCAAAAAACTAAGATCATGGCATCTGTTCCCATCACTTCATGGGAAATAGATGAGGAAAGAGTAGGAACAGTGACAGACTTTATTTTCTTGGGCTCCAAAATCACTGCAGATGGTGAATGCAGCCATGAAATTAAAAGACATTTGCTCCTTGGAAGAAAAGCTATGACAAATCTAGACAGCATATTAAAAAGCAGAGACATTACTTTTCCAACAAAGTTCCTTCTAGTCAAAGCTATGGTTTTTTCCAGTAGTCACGTATGGATGTGAGAGTTGAACCATAAAGAAAGTTGAGTGCTGAAGAATAGATGCTTTTGAACTGTGGTGTTGGAGAAGACTCTTGAAAGTCCCCTGGACTGCAAGGAGATCAAACCAGTCAATCCTAAAGGAAATCAGTCCTGAATATTCACTGGACGGACTGATGCTAAAGCTGAAACTCCAATACATTGGCCACCTGATGTGAAGAGCTGACTCATTAAAAATGACCCTGATGCTCGGAAAGATTGAAGGCAGGAGGAGAAGGGGATGACAAATGAGATGGTTGGATGGCATCACTGACTCAATGGACACGAGTTTAAGCAAGCTCCAAGAGATGGCAAAGGACAGGGAAGCCGGGTGTGCTTCAGGCCATGGGGTCACAAAGACTCAGACAGGACTGAGTGACTGACCTGAACTGAGTTTTTATCTCAACATTATCTCATGTCATCTTCAAGGCATTTCTGAGCTAGATAAGTCTTTAAGCCTGCCCTACCTCCAGTCTTCCCTGATCTATTAAGTCAATAAATTCTCCCACTGTTTTAAACAGTGTAAGTTTTCTGTTATTTGAAACATAAAAACCTAATTTATACAGTCTACCATTTTAGATTTTATACACCTTTCTTTTCCTTAGCTCTGATCTCCGTGTCTCCATGATGTTGTTTTCTTATTCCTTCTCCAGCACTGCTTTAAGCATTATGTAAGTCGGAGATAAATGTCTCAAGTTCTTGCTACTCGTTTACCCTCCCTACACAACTGCTACTAAGTCCCTTACTACTCCTCTTCTTTGCCTGCCACTTTCTCTTCCCACTAGAACTGAGCCACCAGATATACAAGTACTTTTACCTCCTGGCAAAAAGAGCTATTAAAGACCCTTAGGCTGATTTAAAGAAGTCCATTTCTTTACATGCCTTCATGAATCACAGCCTTGTCATGGCAAAGAGGCTTGCATAACTCAGTAAAGCTATGAGCCATGCCACACAGGGCCATCCAAGGTGGATGGGTCATAGTAGAGAGCTCTAACAAAGTATGGTCCACTGGAGGAGGGAATGGCAAACTACTCCAGTATTCTTGCCGTGAGAACCCCATAGCAGTATGAAAAGGCAAAAAGATATGACACCAGAAGATAAGGCCCCCAAGTAGGAAGGTGTCCAATATGCTACTGGGGAAGAGCAAAGGGCAATTTCCAATAACTCCAGAGAAAGAATGAAGCAGCTGGGCCAAAGTGGGAATGATGCTCAGCTGTGGATGTGTTTAGTGGTGAAAGTGAAGTCCAGTGCTGTAAAGGACAATATTGCATAGGAACCTGGAATGTTAGGTCCATGAATCAAGGTAAATCGGACATGGTCAAGCAGGGGATAACAAGAGTGAACATCAACATCTTTCAGAATCAGTGAACTAAAATGAACTGGGATGGGCAAATTTAGTTCAGATGACCATTATGTCTACTACTGTGGGCAAGAATCCCTTAGAAGGAATGGAGTAGCCCTCATAGTCAATAAAAGAGACTGAAATGCAGTACTTGGGTACAGTCTCAAAAATGACAGAATGATCTTGGTTCATTTCCAAGGCAAAAGCATTCAATACAACAGTAATCCAAGTCTATGCCCTAACCACTGATGCTGAAGAAACTGAAGTTGACCAGTTCTATAAAGACCTACAAGATCTTCCAGAACTAACACCAAAAAAGACACCCTTTTCATCATAGGGGACTGGAATGCAAAAGTAGGAGTAACAAGCAAGTTTGGCCTTGAAGTACAAAATAAAGGAGGGCAAAGCTTAACAGAGTTAAGAGAGGCTAACAATGTCAAGAAAACACATTGATCATAGCAAACAGCCTTTTCCAGCAACACGAAAGATGACTCTACATGTGGACATCACCAAATGGTCAATACTGAAATCAGATTGATTACATTTGTCACAGCTGAAGATGGAGAAACTCTATGCAGTCAGTAAAAACAAGACCTGCTATTGACTGTGATCATGGGATCCTTATAGCAAAATTCAGGCTTAAATTGAAGAAAGTAGGGAAAACCGCTAGGCCATTTAGGTATGACCTAAATCAAATTCCTTATGATTAAACAGTGAAGGTGACGAGTAGATTCAAGGGATCTGATCCTGCAGACAGAGTCCCTGAAGAACTATGGACAGAGGTCAATAACGTTGTACAGGAGGTATTGATCAAAACCATCCCAAAGAAAAACAATGCAAGAAGGCAAAGTGGTTGTCTGAGGAGGCTTTACAAATAGTTGAGGAAATAAAAGAAGCAAAGAGCAATAGAGAAAGGGGAAGATATACCCAAATGAACACAGAGTTCCAGAGAATGGCAAGGAGAGATAAGAAGGCCTTCTTCAATGAGCAATGCAAAGTAAGGAAAACAATAGAATGGGAAAGAGTAGAGACCTCTTCTAGAAAATTAGAGATATCAAAAGAACATTTCATGCAGGAATGGGCATGATAAAGGACAGAAGTGGTAAGGACCTAACCAAGGCAGAAGAGATTAAGAAAAGGTGGCAAGAATACAGAGAAAAACTATTCAAAAAAGGTCTTAATGACTTGGTGTGGTCATTAACTTAGAGTCAGACACCCTGGAGTGTGAAGTCAACTGGGCCTTGGAAAGCATTATTAAAAATGAAGCTAGTGGAGGTGATGGAATTCCACCTGAGCTATTTCAAATCCTGAAGATGAGGCTGTAAAGTGCTGCATTCAATATGCCAGTGAATTTGGAAAAGTCAGCAGTGGCCACAGGACTGGAAAAGATCAGTTTGCATTCCAATCCCAAAGAAGGACAGTGCCAAAGAATGTTCAAACTATCAGACAATTGAGCTCATTTCACACGCTAGCAAGATCATGCTCAAAATCCTTCAAGCTAGGCTTCAGCAGTATGTGAACCAAGAACTTCCAGATGTACAAACTGGGTTTAGAAAAGGTAGAAGAACCAGAGATAAAATTGCCAACATTCATTGGATCATAGAGAAAGCAAGGGAATTCCAGAAAAAATATCTACTTCTGCTTCACTGACTACGGTAAAGCCTTTGACTGTGTGGATCACAACAAATTGGAAAATTATTAAAGAGATGGGAATACCAGACCACCTCATCTGTCTCCTTAGAAACCTGTACGGGACAAGAAGCAACAGTTAGAACCTTACATGGAACAACTGACTGGTTCAAAATTGGGAAAGGAATATGACAAAGCTGTAAATTATCACACTGTTCATTTAATTTATATGCACAGTGAGTGAGTGAAAGCTGCTCAGTTCAGTACAGTTCAGTTGTTTAGTCGTGTCTAACTCTTTGCGACCCCGTGAATCGTACCACGCCAGGCCTCCCTGTCCATCACCAACTCCTGAAGTTCACCCAGACTCACGTCCATCGAGTCAGTGATGCCATCCAGCCATGTCATCCTCTGTCGTCCCCTTCTCCTCCTGCCCCCAATCCCTCCCGGCATCAGAGTCTTTTCCAATGAGTCAACTCTTCTCACGAGGTGGCCAAAGTACTGGAGTTTCAGCTTTAGATCATTCCTTTCAAAGAAATCCCAGGGCTGATCTCCTTCAGAATGGACTGTTTGGATCTCCTTGCAGTCCAAGGGACTCTCAAGAGTCTTTTCCAATACCACAGTTCAAAAGCATCAATTCTTCGGCACTCAGCCTTCTTCACAGTCCAACTCTCACATCCATACATGACCACAGGAAAAACCATAGCCTTGACTAGACGGACCTTTGTTGGCAAAGTAATGTCTCTGCTTTTGAATATGCTATCTATGTTGGTCATAACTTTCCTTCCAAGGAGTAAGCGTCTTTTAATTTCATGGCTGCCGTCACCATCTGCAGTGATTTTGGAGCCCCCAAAAATAAAGTGTCTCACTGTTTCCCCATCTATTTGCCATGAAGTGATGGGACCAG
Organism: Bubalus bubalis; assembly: GCF_019923935.1. Classification (NCBI taxonomy): domain Eukaryota; kingdom Metazoa; phylum Chordata; class Mammalia; order Artiodactyla; family Bovidae; genus Bubalus; species Bubalus bubalis. The sequence goes on along the minus strand of NC_059157.1, from coordinate 130,197,881 downwards.
ATGCCATGATCTTCGTTTTCTGAATGTTGAGCTTTAAGCCAACTTTTTCACTCTCCACTTTCACCTTCATCAAGAGGCTTTTGAGTTCCTCTTCACTTTCTGCCATAAGGGTGGTGTCATCTGCATATCTGAGGTTATTGATATTTCTCCCGGCAATCTTGATTCCAGCTTGTGTTTCTTCCAGTCCAGCGTTTCTCATGATGTACTCTGCATGTAAGTTAAATAAGCAGGGTGACAATATACAGCCTTGACGTACTCCTTTTCCTAGTTGGAACCAGTCTGTTGTTCCATGTCCAGTTCTAACTGTTGCTTCCTGACCTGCATACACATTTCTCAAGAGGCAGATCAGGTGGTCTGGTATTCCCATCTCCTTCAGAATTTCCCACAGTTTATTGTGATCCACACAGTCAAAGGCTTTGGCATAGTCAATAAAGCAGAAATAGATGTTTTTCTGGAACTCTCTTGCTTTTTCCATGATCCAGCGGATGTTGGCAACTTGATCTCTGGTTCCTCTGCCTTTTCTAAAACCAGCTTGAACATCAGGAAGTTCACGGTTCACATATTGCTGAGGCCTGGCTTGGAGAATTTTGAGCATTACTTTACTAGCATGTGAGATGAATTGCAGTTGTGCAGTAGTTTGAGCATTCTTTGGCATTGCCTTTCTTTGGGATTGGAATGAAAACGGACCTTTTCCAGTCCTGTGGCCACTGCTGAGTTTTCCAACTTTGCTGGCATATTGAGTGCAGCACTTTCACAGCATCATCTTTCAGGATTTTGTGTCCAACTCTTTGAGAGCCCATGGACTATACAGTCCATGGAATTCTCCAGGCCAGAATACTGGAGTGGGTAGCTGTTCCCTTCTCCAAGGGATCTTCCCAACCCAGGGATCAAACTCAGGTCTCCCGCATTGTGCGCAGACTTTTTTTTTTTTTTTTTACACGAGCTGAGCTACCAGGGAAGCCCATGTGCAGAGTACATCATGTGAAATGCCAGGCTGGATGACTCAGCTGGAATCAAGATTTTTGGGAGATATATCAACAACCTCAGATATCCAGATGATTTCATTCTAATGGCAGAAAGTGGAGAGGAACTAAATAGCCTCTTGATGAAGATGAAAGAGGAGAGTAAAAAACTGGCTTAAAACTCAACATTCAAAAAACTAAGATCTTGGCATTTGGCCCCATCACTTCATGGCAAATAGAAGAGGGAAAATTAGACGCAAAGACAGATTTCATTTTCTTGGACTACAAAATCACCGTGAATGGCGACTCCAGCCATGAAATTAAAAGATGTATGCTTTTTGGAAGGAAAGCTATGACCAACCTAGACAGCATATTAAAAAGCAGAGACATTACTTTGCCAACAAAGGTCTGTATAGTCAAAGCTATGGTTTTTCCAGTGGTCACATATGGATGTGAGAGTTGGACCATGAAGAAGGCTGAGCACCCGCGAATTGATGTTTTTGAACTGTGGTGCTGGAGAAGACTCTTGAGAGTCCCTTGGACAGCAAGGAGACTTGTCAACCCAGTCAACACTAAAGGAATTCAGCCCTGAATATTTATTAGAAGGACTGATGCTGAAGCTGAAGCTCCAATACTTTGGCCACCTGATGTGAAGAGCCAACTCATTGGAAAAGACTCTGATGGTGGGAAAGATTGAGTGCAGGAGAAGAAGGGGACAACAGAGGATGAGTTGGTTAGGTAGCATCATCAACTCAATGGACATGAATTTGAACAAACTTCAGGAGATAGTGAAGGACAGGGAGGCCTGGCATTCTGCAGTCCATAGGGTAGCAAAGAATCGGACACAACTTAATGACTGACCAACAACATAGCTTTATAAGAAACTGCCTTTTGAAAGGCTTGATGGGTGCATTAGCTTCCTCTCAATACCCTCTGTGCACTTTTATTCTGGCTGCTCTAGATATAATTTTAGGTGCATTTCAAAAGCATTTAGATATTCTTCATCCTTTGGTTCTTTCATTCACTATCTGTTCATATTTTGTCTCGTCACAGTAGAACAAGATGAAGATGCAGAGGAAACCACAGTGGACTTCCAGCAGGTTAGATAGCCTCTTGTAGGAATTCAGAGGCAATAAACTAGATGAGACTACCAAAGAAAAGCCCTGGGCTGCCAATGCATCTGTGCAAAAAATAACAACTGTGGGGTTCTGTGCTCTGAAGACAGACAGCAGAAAAATCCACATTCGTTTTTTCCCCCCCTTCATGTATAGAGATGAGAGCATGTGAAATTAAACAGTTAATAGTAGAAACTGAATCCAGGAGGTATGCAAGACAGGAAGAAAAAAAGTTAAACAGAATACCAAACATTTTTTGCCACAGCTTTGAAAATATAGATGGAAGAGCCTTTACAAAAAACTTCCTTCTAATTACTTCAGGGGCCAAAGTGGGATTGAAACAAGTAAAGACTACAGAATATTTTCATCAATCTCTTGTTTCCAAAGGAAAGACCAAAGAAATCAACTGTTCACCTAGAGAAGTGTTATCACCAAACTTATTTGTTTGTCTGTTTATTTAGGTGTTGCTGTCTGCTTTATCACTTATATAATGTTAACATTCTTTCAAAATGGGCAGATGGACCTCATTCAAGTTCTGACAGTAGCTCTTTGTTAGTGGTACAAATGGCTTCAGAGGTATTTAATTACCATTAGTAGTCATTCGTTTGCTCCTAGCTGGTGACATTTGGAATAGTAAGCAGGCAGCATTCTTTGTGTCCAGTGAGTTCATAGAAAGTTAAACCTACTTTTGACAACAGACTCAAGCTTAGCTACCATTAACTCCTCTTCAGTTACTGGATGATGTGTTTGAACAGTATGAATGATTAATGAAGGCTAAATGGTTCAGTTTCTATCTTAAAACCTTTTTGTTAACTTCTAGGGAGCTGAGTGACTGCGAGGTGAGTTCAGCTCAAGCAAGTATTCATGCAATCTGTTGCTTGTACTTTGGGGGGAAAAAACCCATTAATTTATCAACTATTTATTTTTAAGAGATATAATAAATTAGAAACTTTAATCCTGATGCCTTTTCCCTTTCACAGATCAATACCAGGGACCGTGCTTTTTTGCCAGCTTGGCATCAGAAAGCAAAGTTTGCTTGTATGTCGAAGTGTATGATTGCTTGCTCTCAAGGAAACCAAGATAAGATGTCATCAACCGGTAGCAATCCATCACAAAGCTCCTCAAAGCAGCCTATGAATTTTCCTGCAACAAATTCCAGGATTGTTCCTAGGGAAAGGGCACCAGATTATTCATTAAGTTGAGAAAACCCTTATGTCTGGCTGCTTGTTAGCAATGGGTAGATGTGTAAAGATGTGCAGGGCATTTGCTGGTTGATATGTAAGAGGCATCCCTACTGTTAACTCCTCCAGAAATATCTTATGCAAAAGAGATTATAGAAGAGGCCAGGTAAGGCTGAAAGCTAGAAAGAGGCAGAGATTGAGACTGTGTACAGGGACTGAAAAAGTGAAGATAACAACTGACTCCAAGAAAGGAAAGCACCCAGGACAAAGAAGCAAGATTTGTGAGGAGATAAGGCAGTCTGGGGACATAGCATAAGCATATCTTTACTTCTATACCTTTAAGCAGATCTTTAAATTTTATTTCAGGGGTTCCTTTGGCTCTGCCTTAAATTTCCTCTTCTTCACTTTGATAACTTTATAACACTTATGGCATCACTTACAATTTACTCGATCACCCAAACAACTCAGAACTTGAGATTCATTAGTAAGTGATACAGATGCATCTATCCAATGACCTTTGATAAAAAAAAAGATCTTTTATCTCTTGTTTGATGGTCTATTGGGCATGTATTCCTTTACCAGCTTCCAAATGAAATACCTTGGGGTATTTTAAATTAATTAGATATCATTTCTTTAGGGGATGTGCTTTGTCCATCATTTTTATCCACTATATAAAGAGAAGAAAGTGAAGTAAATTTGAACCAGTATTTTCCAAAGAGAATTCACAGGCCTACTTCATTCATTTATTGAGCCAACAACCATTTTATTGGGCACTTATTAATCTGCTAGACAATGTGCCAGGCATTTGGGCTACAGACATGTTTGATATCCAGCTTTTCCCACAAGGATCTCGCTATTTGGAGAAACAGACATGTAAGGGTAACAGCAATGGAAAAGGTGCTGTGGGAGAACAGAGGAAGGATTCTCTCTCTTTTTTTTTTTTTAAGCCAGCCTGGAATGTGGATTTCAGGTTTAGAGAACGCTTCCGAGAGAAAGCAATATTGAACTGGGTCATATAGTATAATCCACCCTAAGCTGTGTATCACAGCTTCTGGGACTCCCTGGGTTGCACCCATTTACTTAGAAATCAGCCTTTCCTGGAGGACCTAGAGTCCCCTGTTGTGTAGCTGACGTGGGAAAGGGTCATGAAAGGAAACCAGGAACCACCATCATGCATTATTAACATCTGCAAGCTTTGCTCAAGATTGATACCAGGTCTTCTGCATTGAAGGCAGACGCTTTACCCTCTGGACCACCAGGGAAGCCCAACAGTCATGCCCAGGACCCCAAGAAACCCTATTCTGATATCAGGTTATCTTTAAATACCAAGCATAATAGCAGTGGAAACTAGTAACAGATACATGAGTAGGATAAAATGCAAGACAGGAAGGAAGGAGAGAGGGAGGGAGGGGAGAATGAAAGACTGAAGTAAAAAAAAAAAATCAATTTGGATGGAGTGAAGTGAAAGTGAAAACCACCCGGATGATCAAAAATATCAATCTTGAGCAAAGCTTGTAGATGTTAATAATGCTTGACACTGCTCAGGGCATGCAGACAGCATCCAGGAACAGCACATTGTAAATGTGTGGTCAGTTAGAAAGAGGATTCTGCAGAACCAGCAAATCATATAAATTCTGATGAAGGCATGATTAGCCTTCAGTGTGGGAATCTTCACCCCGAGTGGATTTGTGGCCGACTGGGACAGCTCATAAGGTAAGCTGGAGGGGAGGAATTCCCTGGGGTCAATCCTCTTAAACCGAGCCCTACACAACAACTAAAAGGGATGTCTAGATACCACCCAGACCCTGTTCTTGTCTCCAGGCAGACTCTTCACAGGTCATTCTGGGCCAAGAAATCCCACCCTGTTCACCATCACCCAGGGAAGGAGGCAGCCAAGCGCCTGCATGTAGTCGGCTGTGTTAAACAGCACTTTCTGGCTTCCTGTTGCATCACTGAGCTGAATGGAGCAAGTCATCTTAATTCTGGCTCCTCTCAGGCTCATTTGGCTCAAATGGCCAGTCACAAAGGCTGCTGATTGGAATGTATCAAGTTTGGGGGTAGATGGGGGTGGGAGAGTGGTGATGTCAAACAGCAATGGGCTTCCCCCCTACACCCCAACAGCCACTAACTGCCAATGTAGGCAGGCAGGAGGGAAAAGAACAAGATGGGCTAAATTCGTGAAGTGGCGGGGAGTGGGGAGGGTGTGGGGGCCACCCAGAAAGCCAAAAAAGACACACCCATCCCAGCACATTGATGACCTCTGGACAATTCTGCTTTTGGCAGACGCCTTTGTCTCAATGGCTTCTTCTATCAGAGACCTCAGCATCAGCTCTTAAAACAACAGATGATGTCACCAGAAAGGAGAAACCCCTTTAAAATCAAAGGAGGGCTAAATGTGGATGCAAAAGTTTACCCAATACTATTCACTTTAGCTTGAGGCCAGATGATGAAAAGGAAAAAAATTCTGGTAGGAACAAGTGAATGAGTGATAACTGGAATGGGTCAGTGCTCAGAAATCCTACGCGTGAAACAGGTGATGAGCCTCAGGAAAGAAGAGCTCTATGATCTGGGCAAGCACACCATGGAATGTGCAGACAGGAAGGGATAGTAAGACGTGTTTCTGGTTTGGCCAATTTTTACTCCTTTCTACAAGGTTGGACTCATTCCAAAAGGATGCTACCTTCTGTTAAGAGAACTAAAGGACCAAAGAGAATACATTCATCAGAGGCTATCCCAAACAAAGGACTCCCTCTGCCCTAAGTCCCTTAAGCTTCTCAGAAGAAAGGTGTCATTAGAGGTGAAACCTGCAGTTGGTATTAAGCCCTTGGCCCAGCACAGTCTCTGTAAACACACTCACCACTTTCCTGTCTGACTGGCCTCTGCTATTTTCTTTGAGAGCCTTATTTCCTCATGTGCTTTGGACAATTTCAGCTTGCCTAAAATCTCTCTTAGACAGCAATGTTTTTATTTCATTTGTAATTCAATCTCAGTTTTGTTGAAAGGACATAGAATTTGGATCTGGGAAGAGATTTTGGCCTGCAAAACTAAAAGTAGACTAAGCAAAAAGGAAAATATACGATTCCACATAACAAGAAGGCTGGAGCGAGGGCCATCTTAGATCGTGTATCCAGCAATTCAAATGCACAGTTATCGACCCAGGTACTTCACGGCTTTCCTCCCTCTTAATGTCAGCAGGTCAGTTGTAGTCCTCTTGATTACAAATTACAACAGTTTCCAAGGGCCAAAGTCTCTCTTCTGTGGCCCCATTTTTATAAGCAAGAAGAATATTCCCAGAAGCCTCCAGGGCAGACAGGTCCTCATGTTCCATTGACCAGGGATGGGTCACTGTAAACCATAGATCAATCACTGGCAAGAGGTCACTAGACACGTCAAGATTTACTGTGCGGGGCTGGTAAGGAGTCCAGGTGCTATGGATACACAGAGTTGCTTAATACCTTTGACTTGTGAACAAAGAATGGCCATGGATATTGAGTGGGACATCGACAATGTCCACCATGATATCTGAAGTCACACAGTACTGGGTTTGAATCCAGGCTCACCATTTACAAACACAGACAACATCACCTCTTGAAATCTTATTATCCTCACTTAGAAAATAGGGTTGAAAATATCTTCTGCAAGGTGGTTGGTGAGGGTTAAACTAGACCATGTTTGTGATACAGTGCTGAGCATAGCACAGAATAGTCATTTAATACCTGTTGTGTCTTCCTTTTTACCTTATTTTTGGAAAGCTTTCAGCATATATGTTTCCATGAAAACAAGAGGACTTTCTCATCACTGCATGTCTGTGTGGTCTGTCACTCATTCTCCTGCCTCTTGTGATTTCTGGTTTCACAACACTATTAGTACTGCTTTTAAGAGTGTCATTATTACTGGTTATTAATACTACTATTGCGATAATTGATAAATGTGTAGTACAAAGTGATATTCGCCCAAGGTTCATATCTGCTGTCCTATTTGACCCTGATAATGTAGTCAATTGGGGATGCTCCAATTAAAGGTAATGAACCAATTTATTTCTTTGTAATTTGTTATGTTTAATAACTAAGAGCCTTCCATGCACTTTTTCCAGTGAATATACCCACACATTAATCTTGATCAGTTGCCAGCAAGTGTTTAATGAGGCCTTTGTTGGCATGGTTTAAGATGTTCCTTTGCTCTATTTACCATTTGTAGAGAACCTTAAGAAAGGAAAATTCATATATTTTGTCACTAGATAAGTTTCCTACTGCCCTGAGAAAGAGATAACTATTCTGTTTGCATAACAGAACACAAAAAGGGCTAATGAGGATGCATTGGTTTAGATTATTATTAAAACACACATTTACTTTCAAAAATTGAAGAGAATCTCTAATCTGTGAGAGTTGTAACTACTCTTAGGTAAGTGCTACAGAAAATATTCTGCATTAGAGCAGAGCTTATGATCTCTCTTTTTAACTTTCTTTACTATTTCTAAGCATTTTTTTGCTACCCAAAGAGAACATTCATTAGTTCTTAATCTGCCAATCATTTTTTGAGCATCTACTATGTGCTACATTGTGCTAAGTGAAGTGGAAAACACAAAAGTCAAGAAAGACCTGGTCCTGGTTCATGAATGCGACAGTCCAGGTGGTGAGAGAGACACATGCAATCAGCTTACAGATTCAGGGCAGTAACATGTAGTGGACGGAGGCCAGGAGTGGCTTCCAACACTGTCACAGCTGTAGTGACCCTAGTCAAACTACTTGCCTTCTATGGGCCTCAGTTTCCCTCTTTTGTAAAATGAGCAGTTTGAACCAGAGAATGCCTTGTCGTCATTGTGGTTCAGTCACCAAGTGGTGTCCGACTCTCTGCAACCCCATGGACGGCAGCTCACCAGGCCTCCCTACCCCTCACCATCTTTCAGAATTTGCCCAAGTTCATGTCCATTCATACTGCATAGGAACCTGGAATGTCAGATCCAATGAGTCAAGGTAAATTGAATGTGGTCAAATGGAGAATGCCTAAAGCTGGGCAAACTCTAAAATTCTGTGGTTTTTCTCTTGAGGTGTTCTAAAACTCACAAAAAACTAGTCAGCAAAGGTTTGCCGGGCTGAGCTAGACTTGAAGTGGTTTTGAAGGATGGAGAAGGTGGGCATGTGTGGAGGGAATCTGAGAGAGGGAAAGAGAAAACATTCAGGGCAGCAGAATTGGGAGGAACAAGTAATGGTTTTGCGGTCCTTGTGTTTCCTGGCTGGAATGAAGGAATGTGGTGGATGTTCACTGTAGGGAACTCAGCTGGACCATAAGCATGGAGCCAGTTAGCCTTGATGTTGCCACTCTACAGAAGGTGTCTCCCTCTCATCTCCTTTTTTATTTTCATCCATTTTCTCTTCAGCCTTTTCTTTCTCTCATATGTCTTCCTCTTTTACTTCCTTTCTTATCTTAATATTTTTTCTCCAACTCCTCTTTTCTTCTCCATGCTTTCTTCCTTTTATTGGAATGATGTTATTAGTTTTTACAAAGCACTTTGTCCTACATGATACTTAATCAGAAAATAATGTAAAAAAAAGAAAAAGAAAGCATATCATTCTAAAAATTCTGGGGATTCAGACTCTGGAGCTAGAGAACCCAGGTTTGAGTCCTGGATTATGCCATTTACCAGCTATATGGTCTTGAATTTGCTAGGCTTCCCGGGTGGCTCAGTGGTAAAGACTCTTCATGCCAATGTAGGAGACACAGGAGATGTGGGTTCAATCCCTGGGTTGGGAAGATCCCCTGGATAGGAAATGGCAACCCACTCCAGTATTCTTGACTGCGAAGTTCCACGGTCAGAGGAGCCTGGTAAGCTGCAATCCATGGGGTCACAGAGTCGGACCTGACTGAGTGCACACACAAAATGGCCTTGGATAAGTCCCTAACTCCCTGTTCTTTAATCTCCTATCTTGCAAAATGAGGATAATAATGAAACCTAACTCATAGAGTTGTTACAATAATCAAATGAATAACTAAAGCACTTACAACAGTGGAGGGCACCCGGGAAGTCCTATGTATCTTAATTATTATTTGGAAAAGACTGATCAGGTCATTTTCCGTTCTGCCTGTGAGAGTCATACGGGGAATGTTTTTCTAAGCTTTTGTCCCTAACATCCATATTGTGACCTATTGACAAATTTTACTTGAGAAAGTTGGAACACCATCTGAGCTAATCATTTAAATGTGCTAACTAAAATTTCAAGAACGTTTTGAAGTCTTCTGAGTAAGGCCACGGCCTGAAGTTGCAGCCATTTTAATTAGTTTCACCTTCTCTGCCCCATGATCCAGAAATCTCTAATTGCACCCTGGCAGCCTCCTGCTCCCTGTCACAGATCTGACTTTACCTGCTACTATTTAAATTTTATGAATCATGCTCCCTCTGTTTGAACTCCTGAAACCTCTGAAACTAAGTGAATAATTATCAGGATGCAATTGTCACAGTTTCTAAAAGATGCTGTAAAAAGATTTTTTCTTTTCGTATGAACCTTTTTTCCCCAGTTGTCTCCAATTTACAGTCATGATCATGAAGAAAATGTCAGCTATTCCTCCAATGAACAGAGAAGATTCTCAGAATCAAGAAGGTTGACACTCAGTAAGGAAACCCCTCCTCCTTCAAAAGGTGGTAGGAATGTGCCATGGCAACCCCTTCTGGGCACTAAAAATAATGCTTGCCTCAGTGCTCTCCTACATACAGTGACTCAGTGGGAGTCTCTGGCATGAAAGTCAATGGGAAGATATCTAGTACTAGGAGTCCCCAGTAACACAGTGAGGCTGTTCCTCAATGCAAAAGCATCATACTCTTAGGTGATGGGCTCTTTCCAGTTGGGCAAATATTAAGGTCTAATCCTACAGGCTATAGAGCCATTAGACTTAATAGTAAAAAAAAAATTCAGGACACATGTATCCAAACGACCATTTTACAACAGGAACAGATCAGTCTTAATCATTTGTAATTTTATCTTCCATTTATATACCCTTACACTGCATCCTTACTTTCAAAATTTTTCCTTCTAATATCTATATTCAAAAATATAAGAAGCCCTTCTTATGTATTAGGCTTTCTCACTTCCTTTCTCTATAGCATCAGCTCCTCCTCTTCTTCCTACTCTTCAAATATTGATGTTTCCCAAGGAGTTTCATCCTCAATGCACTGTTCTCCTCAGTCTTAAAGCTCTCCTGTGAAAGATCTCATCCATGCTATTGGGGCTTTACCCACTACATTTTCAAGACTTCCTGAAACTGATACTCTTAAGTTCTATACTCACATTAACAGCTGTCTTTTAAACATCATCTCTTCCACATCCCACAAGTAAATATTTCCAAAAGATGACCTGCTACCTTCTCCCTGACACCTGCTCTTTTCCTCATAATCCTGAAGTTGATTGATGTCTTTAATTTCTACCTAGAAATTCAAGTTACAAATTTTGTGGCAATCCCTGCTCTGCCTACTGCCTTGGTAAGCACCAAATCCCATCAAACTCCTAGATGTCTCTTGAAGACAGCACGGCCCCTGACCCTCACACCCCTGAGCTTCCAAGGGGCAGTGCATTCTTTGTCTGTTCACCCCTGCCTATTACTTTATTACTCAACTCTCTCTAACTTCCCAGGGAGATGTAATGGATTCCACATAGCTATGTGTGTGTATTCATATCAGCACTTTTAAATCTCTCACTTTTAATATGAATAATTTATTCAAATATCCATTTCTCTCTCTAAGGTTGGAAACTTCTTGAGGACTGAGATCACATCTCAGTCATCTTTGTATCCAAAGTGCTATGCAGAGAGCCTGGAACACAGCAAGTTCCCATTAAATATTAGCTGCATAAATGGAGGAATGAATGAATGAATGGACAAAGGGATGGATGGTTTCTACTGCCTCTTTAGTAGGAATGGAATTAACAATATAGTTTTAACCTTATGACTAAGACTGGATTCTTTCTGTTACTGATGAAAAGAGATCCAACTCAAGCTAGCTTAAGCAAATACTTGGTTCACATGGTTGAGAAATTTGGGGATGAACAAAAGGCACAGAGACTGAAGGAGACTCAAAAGGTCTCACCAGCTGATTTTCCTTCACATGTATGCATGCTCACACTAACTCTCTTCTCTCTTCATCTCTTGTCTCTGTTGTTTTTTTTTTTTCCTTCTCTTTCTCTTAATTATTGGCCTCATCTTTCCTACAGCTGATAAGCATTCTTACACAACTGGAGCCAGGGAGGCCAGCCTCAGGATTGCATACCCTAATGATCTCAGGAGAAAAGATTGAGCTCCCTTTCCTAGAATTTATCTATAAAATCCCAGTGAAGAATTCTAGTAGACCATTCAATGTGACCAGCTCAGATAGACCAGGCCTGGACCAGTTTCTTACCTGTTAAGCCTGGAGAGGCGGAGGTCGTGTCCTTTGATTAGTAGGCCCACAGGACCACACACAATGAGGGCAAGACGACTCCTCAAAGTATAGTAATACAATTTTGTAAAGGAGGAATGGATGCTAGGAGGCAAAAGAAATAGACTTCTACCACACCTTGAAGCTTCTTTATGCATGTCAGCTGTAACTTGGCACACTGAAAACTGTGATGAAGATATCTAATTTTTAAAAGATAGCATTTAAATATACTTGCCAAATAAATTATACAAATAAAAGTAAGAAAAAAATTTAAGTGTTAGAGAACCTTTGTACATTTGAATCCAGTCCTTTGTTTTAGAATACATCTAATGTCAAGTGTCAAAACGAAGAGAATTTGTCCTGAATTTTCTTCTCTTCATCAGAAATTAAGTTGACCCAGGAATTTCACCAGAGGTCTCCATCCCTGTGAATATCAGACTTGTTTTCCCACATGGCATGTTACTAGAAACATCTGAAATCAAAGTTTCTTCAGAGTTCTCTCTCATGCTTGGTGATTTAAAAATCTCACCTTCAAATGAATTTTCTTGACTTACTTCTCCCCTACTACCTACTTGGTAGCCCTTCCATTTGTCTATTGTTGGCAGAACAGCGTAAGGTCTACTTGCCAAAACAATGTTTTTTGAAGACCCAGATTCTTGCCATTTCAAGGTGAAGAGTCCCAGGATCAAAATGGAACCACAACTTGTACTTGACAACATCCAACCAAACGTATCAGCAGAGGACAAAGATATTTTGCTCTGAAATCAGGTCTTCGTCAAGACCACAGAGCACAAGCACATCCTGCAGTCTACATCTGCAGCATCTGTGACCTGGAAACCAGCCCCAGGCAGGCAGGGAGACTGACCCTTGCCACTGTTCCTGTTCCTTGATACGTCCTTGATCTCCCCTGACATTTCTTGAAAATGGATTATACTTTCTGTTCTTGAAATGTTTATACTTAAATCACATCTTCTAATTTAGCCCCTAAGTTACTTCAGAGCAGGAAACATGCAATGTCTTTTTGTGTCTTGCACAGTGTTCATGGATCTTTAGGAAAATACTTACTGAATGAGCTGAAATCTTTTTACGTCCTTTCAATTCTGTCAGCCCACATAAGACAGGTTAAGAGCAAAACTGTTGGGGAACTTATTCAGTCCATGTTCTTTATTCCAGAATCCTTGATCCCAGCTGACACATTCAGAGGTATAGTGGACAGTTCTCTGGAGCTCATCCACAGCATTGAATGCTTTTACTTTGAGATCCCGACCTTCTAACAGTAACAGAGCTTGGATGGTGACCTAACTGTTGGGAAGATATTCCTTTGGAATGATGGGTAAGTGACAACCAATCATCATTGCAAATTCTCTGCATAATCACTCTTATGAAAAATGAGTTGTCTATATTAAACTTCTGGAATATGGGCTGAGGTGTCTCACGTAATTGTAGTTAGCCACTGGCTGGTCAACTGTGCAGGTAAAGAGTATATTTGGCTATACTTCAGTGAGGTGATAAAAGGCAATGCTTATTTTCAAACTTTTTATCAATTATATCTTATCAATTCCTTTCTCAAGAAGATATCAATAAGATTCTTCAGTTTAGACATCCTAAATTTGGTCCAATTTACCTTAAATTGGACATTTTTAATATATAAGCTTTCAGAAATAATTAGAATTCACATGTTTTCCTCCTAATCAGAATTTTTTTAATTACACTATATAATTACAATGTACTGCGAGAAACTGTTGAGTGGCTAACCTTGTTGCATTGAAATGTTTTTGCTGTAAACAAGTCTATCCTTTAATGGAATATTTGTCAGTGCGTGCATTCATAGTAGCACTCTCAAGGCATGTACTCAGAAGTTAGGAAATAATTATATTTCTAAACATAATCTTTTCTAATCATACCATTTTGTTTTACTTAAAAATAACCTGGGGGTTTCTAAGACAGGCATGATTATCTTTGATCTCAGCTCTGAGGTATCATCTTTATAGAAAACGATCTGGAGTGGAAGAAACAAACAAACTCATAGGTTGACTTTCCTTTTCCTTTCCCTGAAAATCCTCAATCTAATTACAAATAAATACGCAAGCAAGGAACTGTCTAAATTTAGCCTCTAACTTGTTAAAGAAGATAAGACAGAAAACACCGAATTTATAGTAATTTAATGCCTCATCCATGCAGTTTTAACACATAGTGATGTTCACCTATATGTAGACACAACTCAGTTCAGTTCCACAAAGTTTAATTGAGCTCCCTAAATTATTCCAAGAATGCTGCTGAGTTTGGGGGGGCACCAGGGTGAAGATCAGAAGGTTCTTGACTCACAGAGCTTACTATTTGGGAGAGGCAAAAACCAAATAAGTTAATTCCAATACAACGACATAAGTTATGCCCACGTTGATGCAGGAACACAGAAGAGGTGGGGGTGTTCTTAGGGGTGCTTCTGCCATATACAGCACCTGGGCTGAGGCTTGAAGAAGTACTTTGCAGGTGGGAAAGGTGACAGGGCAAAAGAAACAACAAAAACATTCGGTCCAATGTTGCAGGGAGCAGCCTGGTGTTTCTCCAACAAAATATCTTAAATTGGGGTGGGGCAGGGAATAAAGCCAGTGGGCGGCAAGTCCCTAGGGATTTGTGTGCCACAGTTGAATAAGAATCTTGGATTGTTCTGAATAAGAACCAGTATCTGGCAAGGATCTGGTCTTCCAGGATGTGAGAGCCATGGTGCCGATCCCAAGCTAAAGTGTTGCGTGCACCTTAAGAACTCCCTTTAATCCCTCCTTCAGCACTCAGAATCCTATTCCACCCTGTGTATAATTCTCAATCTGTGCCTGAAGCCATGGTCTTTCTTGCCACCATAGTATTTAAGGAAAGTTTTTGAACACCTGCCACATTTCCGTAAATGCAGAAAAAAATGATAAGCAGATCCTGGCCTCAAGAAACTCACAGGCAAGTATTTATCCTGGGTCCCATCCCTTCAGGACTCTGAGGGCACTCCAAGGGGGCAGTTAGCCAAGATGGCAAACAAAGCCACTCAGTGTTAAGGGGAGAAGACTATGTTCTTGGTCCTCCTTCCCTTTGCAAATAACATGCATACATTGTGTTGGGGGCCTTCCTAAAAACACTGCCCCAAATGCAAGTTTCTAATTATTTATGTTTTCATATTAACTTCTTTCTTCAGAAGCTTTCAGAGTGTTTTGGTTCATTTTATATTGGTGACATTGGTTCATTTTATATTAAGATACAATGAGGTAGCTGCTGCTGCTGCTAAGTCGCTTCAGTCGTGTCTGACTCTGTGCGACCCCATAGACGGCAGCCCACTAGGCTACTCTGTCCCTGGGGTTCTCCAGGAAAGAATACTGGAGTGGGTTGCCATTTCCTTCTCCAATGCATGAAAGTGAAAAGAGGTAAAGAGAGATACCAAGATGTAAGCTTTTGGCAAAATGAAAATTGCTGTTCTGTAAGCTCTTTACATCAGCTGGAAGGGAAGAATGGCACTGGCACCAAAAAGTGGTGGATATGGTTTGTTAATGAAAACTGGCATTATCTGCAAACAGCTTCTGAGCATCTTTCAGATTTAAGGTACTGAGGATCCAAAGAATTTGGGTAAGTCTTGTCTGCCCTCAGTGGGCTGACCATGCCACTGGGAGACGGGTCAGCCTGAGGGCAGGAGCTTGGGATATTAGATGGAGAAGAGGAAGCATGGGAGAAGGAGCGGTGTGAAAAGGCTTAGATAACAAGAGGGTTTTGAGAATAGTGAGCAGCAACAGCTGGTGTGAGAGACGTAGTGGGATGATGAGGATACTGTGTCACCCAGAGGATGCGTCCACCCACCCTGTTGTCTATAGTGTAAAGCCTGAGACCTCGCAGGAACCAGCCATGGCCAAACAAGTGTGAGCCTTCAGGAGGGGAAAACTCTGCCAGTTCTGGCAATAGCGGCCTGCTCTGACTGGTTTGTTCTGCTGCGAGAAGGGG
Source organism: Bubalus bubalis (assembly GCF_019923935.1). NCBI lineage: Eukaryota > Metazoa > Chordata > Mammalia > Artiodactyla > Bovidae > Bubalus > Bubalus bubalis. Next base: position 130,182,247 of record NC_059157.1, on the reverse strand, counting down.
CTTATGGCTCCAGTGCTGATGGGCAGCTCCTCACCAAGAGGCTGTGGTCTGAGCCAAGGTCCAAGATTGGCCATTAAAGCTCCTGCTAGTTGGAGGCCTGGTCTCCAGGGCATGACAAACTCTCACAACTCAACCCAAGTACTGCAAACTTATATTAGCTATGGTTGGGGCAATCTTATAATTCATCAAGCAAGCCTGAAAACCTCCGAAAGGAAAAGAGGGTGCCATTAATAACTCATACAAACTACAGACTTAAATGGGAACTTTCTTGGCTTGGGGTATAGATTTGCCCTAGCTGTCGACTCTGAAAATTCCTGATGAGTAGCTAGGCATGCTGCCTGCTGTACCTTTCTGTCTAATACTCCTTAATAATTCCAAGAATTGTTATATGCTGAGATGTAGAATCCAAGTTTTGCATCTAGAGAGAACCCAAACTGAGGCTTATTCTATTATTTTATCAATCCAAGATATTATAGAATTACTAACCATCCTTACATAAGCAAATCCCAGCTGCAACTCACCACAAACCATGGCACACTGAGCTATCCACGTGAGAAGCCGCTGTAGCATGGGGCAGTGTTCCTTTGTAACCTACGAACTGGGGCTCCTACAGGCCACCTGCTGTTTTCTTTGTCCTCTGTGTTTTCTCTGCCCCTCATATCTGCCAGCTGGCAGTCACATAGGTTTTTCCTGGGTGCCCTAGTTCCAATTAAACCAGATGATTATTATCTATATCTTTTGGGATCCCTTCCCAAAATAAATTTCTTATATACTGTGGCCTGTGATTCAAGTCAGAGAAGCTCAAATACATTCTTCAAGTTTGATAAAAATCTTCCTAGCCATTTTCATCTGATGTGATGATCAATAAACAGAATGCCATTTCATATAATTTACAGAGATTATTGGGAAGTAGAAAAAAGGACTCTTCCCAGGATCACTGATTTGTGAAGAAAATGTCTGCTTTAGGGGCAGAACTCAAGTATTACAAAATTAAAACTTTAAATAGAAGTCAGGCCCCCTTTTATATGAGAGACGACCTAGTGTGATAGAAAACCTTAGATTCTGAAAACTGAAAGATCTGAGTTGACCTAGCTATGTGACCTTGAAAACATTTTTACTTATGAAAGGGACTACCAACTTATTTTATAATTACTCAAAAGAAGTTCTTTACTGAAAAATATGACTTGAAGTCACACAATTTAAATTTATGACATTGCTTCAATTGCCAAAGTTTGTTCAGATGAGCTAATCAGAGGATTAGTGAGCCATCTTCACTGTGACATGAGTTACCATAAACTTTCTCTTGTTATGGAGCTAGACATTTACCGTCACCCAACTCAACAAAAATAAAGAGTATTCTTAAACTCAGTGCGCCATGTCACTTCCTGCATGATGGAACCCATTTGTGGACAAGGCAGATACAATGGGGACTGTTAGAGAAATAGAGGGATGAAAGGCACACATTGTTTTCCCGTCTATGGCAGCAACTGAATAATGCCATTTTCTTATAGGTAGGAACAGGTTTGCTTTCAGAGCATTTCTATTTTCCTTGGATCCAGGACTTGTCAGCGAGGACACAGTAAAACCCAAGGATAAGACTCAATCAGCAATAACTCAACACTCATAGGAAAGGTGGTTTTCAAAGACAATTAGGAAGCTATTTGTAATTTGAGCTTCTAAAATCACCTAGGGAAGTTCACAATTCACCGAGTTGGAGAAAAACATGAGTGTCTCCCTTTGTGACCAGGATGCATAACGCAAGGGAAGGCCCCACAGAGGGAGGGCCTCTTTCATGATACTTTTGTTTGGCCCTTATGTTTAAGACCCAGGATGGTTTCAATAAAAAGGACTCCAGAGAAGGTTTGTAGTTTATAAGATTAGCACTCACAGAGTAGATGTCTACACATGTGGAATGATTTCAGAACAACCCTCTAGTCTTCCCAAAAAACCTCCCCTGATGTTCTAGTTCCAAATTTCTAGAGGGTCAAGGCCTTTTACTTGATTCTAACTAGTAAAGTTTGTTACTACCTATCCTGACTTATTACAATTTAATTTATACTAAATTTTATTTAAGTATTTTAGAATTAACATAGGCTTCTCACCAACAGTATTTGTTCTTCACAAAATTCTAAGAAATGATTGGTAGAATGATATTATTATTACATAAAATTATCATTGTAGATAATGTAGATTAGTTCTTTTGACAGGCTTGGGATAGATCAATGGTGGAACTGGAATTGGGGCCGGGGAGGGGAGGGGGAGGGGAACCACAGAAAAGATTCAAAGTAACAATAGATGTGACTTTCAACCCAGCAACTATACTTCCAGAAATGTATCCCACAGGAGTACCTATCTGGATGGATCAGATCAGATCAGATCAGTCGCTCAGTCGTGTCCGACTCTTTGTGACCCCATGAATCGCAGCACACCAAGCCTCCCTATTCATCACCAACTCCCGGATATGCAAATAATGATACTCACTTTCTGGGATCACACAAAAAAAAATGGAAACAAACCAAGAGTCAATTAAAAATAAATTGTGGAGCATCCACAAAGTAGGAACTGTAGGCTACTATGTAAAGATGTTAAGAATAAACTGCTCATCAGCATGATCTCATTTTTTTTTTAAATAAAAAATGAGGAGTTAGCTAGATAAATAATAGATCTTTACATATACCAGGAGAATTTCAGAAAGTTATTCTATGGTTACCAAGGGAAGAGGCCTAACAGAGTAGGACATACCAGTACACATTTTTGAAATTTTTATATAGGTAAAAATTTTACTTCTTTAAAAAAATAGTAAGTTTATTTTTAAGCATGTGCAGTTTTATATGGAAGGAAAAAGGAAAATAAAAAAGAAATCATAGAGTGCTAGCATGAATCAGAAATCAGAAGATGTCTTCATAAGACATCTTATCTAATCTTTATTAGCTACTCTATAAGCAGGGTTTTTCTTTATTTTGTGAATGAGAAGTGTAGGCCCCAAAAGGCTAATTTGTATGGTCACAAGCTATAAGAATAGATTTAACTCAACTTTCTGAGACCCCCTTCCTCCAAGTTCTCATGTATGCATTTTACTAAATTATTTCCACGGATATGATGACATACAAAGGTAATGAGAATAATGCCAAAAGCAAGCAAAAAGATTCTAGCTTCTGGAATTGGAACCTGAAACCTAAGACTTGCCCCATAGGGTGAGCCCCGTGACAGGTAAGGCCACCCCTTGACCTCAGATGCTAGCAAGTAATAACTGTGCTGGTGTACTTGTCCTTATAATTGGTTTTGCAAATACGCTCCTAGGATTTTTGCATGAAAAAATAAGTAAATAAAGATGAATCAGAATGGAGCAGATCCAAAGAACAAAATGGTAAAAAAAAAAGGATTAAAGAGAGGCAACAATGAGCATGAGCTTTGTCATATTTCAAAAATCTTCTGTTGTTCCTTTAAGGATTCTAAAATAAAAGCAAATATTTTTCCTTCTTTCAAGGCTAAGGGGTAAAATGGAAAACTAATTTAATGTTGCCTTTGTATTACCTTCAAAATAAAATTAAAGTCACTCTTTTATAGAAATGGTTTGCCTTACCAAGGTTAAGAAACCATTGAACAAAATCTTATGAAATTATTCACTTCTCTGTGATTTTTTTCTCTTTTGTTCTTCTACAGTTGAGAAAGCTTATTGACTTGTAAGTGACTCTTCATGCTAATATGCACAATATTTATACATCTATAAGTAATACCCACTTGCCCAGTGGCATTCCACACAGAAAAAATAGAATTTTATGTATCATTAAGCAGTTTCCAAGGTGCCAGCAATTTCATGCAAAGCATTAGGGTAATGACTAGTAGCACTACCTGCTAAATAGTAGAGTGTTTGGAAAATTTTAAACTACTACACTGGATACACCTGGACTTCATGATTGAGCTAAACTTTCCCTCTCCCATCCATATGGGTTCAGCACATACGAGCAACTCACAGCCTCTTCAGGATAATTTTCTGTGGCACTAGTGGTAAAGAATCTGCTTGCCAATGCAGGAGATGTAAGAGACACAGATTCAATCCCTGGGTCAGGAAGATCCCCTGGAGGAGTAAATGACAACCCACTGCAGTATTCTTGCCTGGGAAATCCCACGGACAGAGGAACCTGGCGGGCTACAGTCAATGGTATCGCAAACAGTCAGACATGACTGAGCATCTGACCGTGTCTGAGCACTCGTCTAGGGAAGAGGGTTTGGGAAAGGGAGTGGAGGTCAGAGGTTCCAGCAGTCCTGGTGGTTGTCAGCAGAGAGACCAGCGTGACCAGAGCTGGCTGCATGTTCGCAGGACTCATTGCAAAATGAAAACATGTGGGCTCTTGCTTGAAAAGCAAGAAAAATGTGTAACTAAAGGTATTAAAACAGGGACTTCTCTGGTGGTCCAGTGGTTTAGACTCTGTACTCCCAATGCAGGGGCTGTGGGTTTGATCCCTGGTTGGAGAACTAAGATGCCACATGCAGCGTGGTGGGGGGAAAAAGGTATTTTAAAAAAGTGTTTTTCTTTTTTCTCTGTGGTTTCTTTCTCTTAACTTCTAATGGTGTTTTTTATTTGCTATTTAATGTTTTCTAAGCAGAGGATGATATAAAAATTTAAATTATTGACATGAATTTTAACACTCATCTTTTTCTTATACAATGTGAGTTTTATTAAAGAGCATTTAACTCAAATGCAGATTCAAATACAGACTCTTTGAAATTACACAATTCATTTTTCATAATACATACAAGCATATGTATTTTGTTCTTGGCATAACAGTGGAAACATTCCACAGTTCAGTTCAATCACTCAGTCGTGTCCGACTCTTTGCGACCCGATGAACCGCAGCACGGCATGCCTCCCTGTCCATCACCAACTCCCGGAGTTCACCCAAACCCATGTCCATCCAGTTCGTGATGCGATCCAACCATCTCATCATCTGTCAACTCCTTCTCCTCCTGCCCTCAATCTTTCCCAGCATCACAGTCTTTTCAAATGAGTCAACTCTTTGCATCAGGTGGCCAAAGTATTGGAGTTTCAGCTTCAGCATCAGTCCTTCCAATGAACAACCAGGACTGATCTCCTTTAGGATGTACTGGTTGGATCTCCTTGCAGTCCAAGGGACTCTCAACAACACAATTCAAAAGCATCAATTCTTCACCACTCAGCTTTCTTTATAGTCCTCTCACGTCCATACATGACCACTGGAAAAACCATAGCCTTGACTAGACGGACCTTTGTTGGCAAAGTAATGTCTCTGCTTTTGAATATGCTATCTAGGTTGGTCATAACTTTCCTTCCAAGGAGTAAGCGTCTTTTAATTTCATGGCTGCAGTCACCATATGCAGTGATTTTGGAGCCCAGAAAAATAAAGTCTGACACTGTTTCCACTGTTTCCCCATCTATTTCCCATGAAGTGATGGGACCAGATGCTATGATCTTCGTTTTCTGAATGTTGAGCTTTAAGCCAACTTTTTCACTCTCCTCTTTCACTTTCATCAAGAGGCTCTTTAGTTCCTCTTCACTTTCTGCCATAAGGGTGGTTTCATCTGCATATCTGAGGTTATTGATATTTCTCCTGGCAATCTTGATTCCAGCTTGTGCTTCTTCCAGCCCAGCGTTTCTCATGATGTACTCTGCATATAAGTTAAATAAGCAGGGTGACAATATACAACCTTGACGTACTCCTTTTCCTATTTGGAACCAGTCTGTTGTTCCATGTCCAGTTCTAACTGTTGCTCCCTGACCTGTATATAGGTTTCTCAAGAGGCAGGTCAGGTGGTCTGGTATTCTCATCTCTTTCAGAACTTCCACAGTTTATTGTGATCCACACAGTCAAAGGCTTTGACATAGTCAATAAAGCAGAAATAGATGTTTTTCTGGAACTCTCTTGCTTTTTCCATGATCCAGCAGATATTGGCAACTTGATCTCTGGTTCCTCTGCCTTTTCTAAAACCAGCTTGAACATCAGGAAGTTCACGGTTCACATATTGCTGAAGCCTGGCTTGGAGAATTTTGAGCATTACTTTACTAGCATGTGAGATGAATGCAGTTGTGCAGTAGTTTGAGCATTCTTTGGCATTGCCTTTCTTTGGGATTGGAATGAAAACTGACCTTTTCCAGTCCTGTGGCCACTGCTGAGTTTTCCAAATTTGCTGGCATATTGAGGGCAGCTCTTTCACAGCATCATCTTTCAGGATTTGAAATAGCTCAACTGGAATTCCATCACCTCCACTAGCTTTATTCGTAGTGAAGCTTCCTAAGGCCCACTTGACTTCACATTCCAGGATGTCTGGCTCTAGGTGAGTGATCACACCATCATGATTATCTGGGTCATGAAGATCTTTTTTGTACAGTTCTTCTGTGTATTCTTGCCACCTCTTCTTAATATTTTCTGCTTCTGTTAGGTCCATACTATTTCTGTCCTTTACTGAGCCCATCTTTTCATGAAATGTTCCCTTGGTATCTTGAAGAGATCTCTAGTCTTTCCCATACTAAGGTTTTCCTCTATTTCTTTGCACTGATCACTGAGGAAGGCTTTCTTATCTCTCCTCGCTATTCTTTGGAACTCTGCATTCAAATGGGTATATCTTTCCTTTTCTCCTTTGCTTTCGCTTCCCTTCTTTTACAGCTATTTGTAAGGCCTCCTCAGACAGCCATTTTGCTTTTTTACATGTCTTTTTCTTGGAGACGGTCTTGATTCCTGTCTCCTGTACAGCGTCACAAACTTCCATCCATAGTTCATCAGGCACTCTGTCTATCAGATCTAGTCCCTTAAATCTATTTCTCACTTCCACTGTATAGTCATAAGGGATTTGATTCAGGTCATACCTGAATGGTCTAGTGGTTTTCTCCACTTTCTTCAATTTCAGTCTGAATTTGGCAATAAGAAGTTCATGATCCGAGCCACAGTCAGCTCCCGGTCTTGTTTTTGCTGACAGTATAGAGCTTCTCCATCTTTGGCTGCAAAGAATATAATCAATATGATTTCGGTGTCAACCATCTGGTGATGTCCATGTGTAGAGTCTTGTCTTGTGTTGTTGGAAGAGGGTGTTTGTTATGACCAGTGGGTTCTCTTGGCAAAACTATTAGCCTGCTTCATTCTGTACTCCAAGGTCAAATTTGCCTGTTACTCCAGGTGTTTCTTGACTTCCTACTTTTGCATTCCAGTCCCCTATAATGAAAAGGGCATCTTTTTTGGGTGTTAATTCTATGAAGATCTTGTAGATCTTCATAGAACTAACTGTTCAACTTCAGCTTCTTCAGCATTACTGGTCGGGGCATAGACTTCGATTACTTTGATATTGAATAGTTTGCCTTGGAAACGAACAGAGATCATTCTGTCATTTTTGAGATTGCATCCAAGTACTGCATTCGGACTCTTTTGTTGACCGTGATGGCTACTCCATTTCTTCTAAGGGATTCCTGCCCACAGTAGTAGATATAATGGTCATCTGAGTTAAATTCACCCATTCCAGTCCACCTTAGTTCACTGATTCCTAGAATGTTGATGTTCACTCTTGCCATCTCCTGTTGGACCACTTCCAATTTGCCTTGATTCATGGACCTAACATTCCAGGTTCCTATGCAATATTGCTCTTTACAGCATTGAACCCTGCTTCCATCACCAGTCCCATTCACAACTGGTTGTTCTTTTGCTTTGGCTCCATCCCTTCATTCTTGCTGGAGTTTTTTCTCCACTGATCTCCAGTAACATATTGGGCACCTACCGACCTGGGGAGTTCATCTTTCAGTGTCCTATGTTTTTGCCTTTTCATAATGTTCATGGGGTTCTTAAGGCAAGAAAACTGAAGTGGTTTTCCATTTCCTTCTCCAGTGGACCACATTCTGTCAGACCTCTCCACCATGGCCCAGCCATCTTGGGTGGCCCTATATAGGATGGCTCATAGTTTCACTGAGTTAGACAAGGCTGTTGTCTGTGTGATCAGATTGGCTAGTTGTGTGTCATTAATTCTTAGAGAAATGCAAATAAAAACTGCCACCTCATACTGCTCAGAATGGCCTTCATTAAAAAGTCTGAAAATAATAAATTCTGGGGATGGTGTAGAAAAAAGGGAACCCTCCTACACTGTTGGTAGGAATGTAAATTGGTACAGCCACTATGAAAAACAGTAAGGAGTTTCCTCAAAACAGCTAAAAAGAGAATTATCATATGACCCAGCAAGCCTACTCTTGGATATACAAGAGAAAATCATAATTCAAACAGATACATGCACCCTTATGTTCATAGCAGCATTAATTACAATAGCCAAGACATAGAAACAACCAAAAATTCCTCAACAAATGAATGTGTAGAGTACATATAGAAGATGTAGTACATATATACAATGGAATACTACTCAGCCATGAAAAGAATGAAATAATGCCAGTTGCAGCTACATGGATGGTCCTAGAGACCATCATAATGGGGCCATGAGGCTAATACTATTTGATGAATAATTTCTAAGCAAAACTGTTTTTCTCTTCTCCCTCAGTTTCTGGGAACTAAACTCAGCGTTTTTGGTTACTGATTAATGTGTGCAGGACTTCATGCTCTTTTGCTTGTTCCACTTATCTTAACCCCAGTCACAAGACTTTTCTTCATGCTTGCTTCTTTCCAGAATGGTTGATTTCAAGACGCTAGTTGGCTACCCACTTCATTTATTGGCAAATCAATAGATTTCTTTTTCCTTTCTTCTCAATATCTTGTTCTCATTATTCTCATCAGCATCAGGGACAAGGACAGAATTTTCAGTAACAATGTGTTTAGCACAGGGAACTCCACTCCATGTACTGTGGTGACCTACTGTTGGCACTTTATCATCAGGAAAACGGGGTGCTCATGTGCTGCTGATCCACACGTGAAACATTGCACAAAACTAAGTAAATGTTTTTATTTCACTTCTCGCTATATGCACATTGCATCAATACTTTGGCTTAGTGATAAGTAACGGAAGACTGAACTATGAGTTGCCCTGTATTTCCCTTTTCCTCTATGTCATCATTTCAGCCTATGCGGGTGGCTAATACGAGGAAGTATTAATAACAGACGTTAAGTTAGAATTTCATGGATTTCTTGGGCTTTCATGTTTAGAACATTACTGCTTTGTTTTAGCATTAGAAGCAAGTTCTGTACTCAATTTGAGTCTCACTGAAGTCCCACACATTGTGGGTCTACCAAAACTGTGCTTGTTGGGCATTGTGGATACTGTATGAGAATGAAGAAGAAATGAATGGTGACACTCAGATTGTGTGTATTTCCTTTGTGCAAGCTCATGCCCCATAGCCCCAGTGGACATACAGAAAACCCAGGTTCAAAGATAAAATGATTAAAAATTTAAAGATAGCAACAGGAAAGTAGACCCTTCTGAGTGGGGGTCCCTGTGTGACTGCACAGGTCACATGTCCGTGAACCTACCCAGTTTCTGGATCAACATCCAGAGATGTTAGCTCTGCAAAGGGAAAGACAGGGGCTGTGGGGAGGGAGAGTTAGAGAAGGGAAAATCCCCACATCCCAGAAGAACTGGATAATAATATAGCAAAAAATAATTCTGGTCCACCCCCAGCCTAGACAAATTAAGATGGTCAAATTGGCCAATATTTTGCCAGAGCATTCAAATGCTTTCTGGTCTTTCACAAAATAATAGTTTGTTGTCAATGCTATTTTCAGCCAATATACATTTAAATATAGTTTCCAAGCACAGGAAAATTTTCCAGTGCTTTACAATATAATCAGTGGCAGCAACTCTCTTCTATACTGGGTTGCCAGCTACACTGTGCTAAAATGTCAAATGCATAAACAAGACCCTCAGCATTTATATGAGGGATACACCCCAAGTCTCTAATATCCCTAACTAGAGAAAATGAAATGATCCTGGATGTTCCATAAATTATGTTCTGTGTGTATCTTCACACTACAAATTTATTGCCTTTTCTATTTTCACTAAGTCTATTTCTCATTCACTGGGTATTGCTGCATATTCTTAAAGAGGTACTACATTAAATAGTGAGTAGAAAAAACTGATTTATATTCACAATCAAGATGCATTAATCATGTGATTAAATTTCGTGCCTCAGAAAAATTGTAAATGACTACATACCCTAGGCTGACTAAAATGTGCTATGTGCTAAGTCGCTTCAGTTGTGTCCAACTCTTTGCAATTCCAGGGACTGTAGCCCTCCAGGCTCCTCTGTCCATGGGATTCTCTATACTGGAATACTGGAGTGGGTTTTCATCTCCTCCTCTAGGGGATCTTCCTGACCCAGGGATCAAACCCACATCTCTTACGTCTATCTACACTGGCAGGCAGGTTCTTTACCACTATAGCCACCGGGGAAGCTAACTAAAATGGCAATTGTTAAATCTTCAGATGCCGAGGACATACTTTTCTATGGCCATCAGACCTAAAATGTTTATAAACTCTTCCTAAGCAGCTTGCAAAAAGTAAAGAATATTTGTCACTGATAGGATTTGAGGCTTTTATAATAATTTTTGTAGGATCTACATTCTTTTTAAGTATGAGGCCTTTGATTCTGCAGAAATCCTAACTGATGCCTATAAGCTATTTTTTTTTAATTCTTTAAACTTTCATACTATTAATTTTTAACTGAGGTAAAGAAAAGCCCAAATAATAGAGCTATCAGTAAAATCACTGTTATGAACACTGTAAACATCATAGTGACGCTCTCTATTGATTTGCTTATTCCTTAGTTGAGCAACTGTTTTCCTAGCACTGTGGTACATGTGAGGAATGCACAATGACTAAGAGAGATGCGATGTGTGCTTTAAGGAGCTTAGGGATCGGTGAGGAAGATAAACCTTAAGCAATATACTGCCAGCAGAAGTACTTACCTCTGTGTGTCTGCATATGAATGTGAACGCATGGGCACATGTTGCATCAGATAGGTGAGGAATGGTAGGTAAAATTAAGGGGTACAAGTGGTGTCAGGGAAGGCCTAGAGGGAAAAGAAGGAGTCACAGGATGGGTCGGGAATCAAGAGTTGGAGATTTTTTCAGGCCAAGGTAACAGTGTGTGTAAAGCTATAGGTAGAAGGCCTTTTAAGGCACACTAAGAATGTTGGACTTCATTGCAGGCCATGGGAGCTCAGAAAGTCATCTCAGAGGAGGTGGTACCATAAACATACTAGGTCTTGCAAAATGGGGACATAACAAGTATATATTTGTAGTTCAACATAATGAATTGGGCCAAAGCTCACAAAGCCAGGAGTCTATCCTAGAAGAGCTTCCAAAACCTGTGTTCCTTGACGTCTTTCTAAACTAGAGCAAATATCAACTGCTTGTTCTTAAGAGAGCACTTTATGCCACATATTAAGTTTAATTACCTGAGACCTATAAAAACATTTAGACTGAGGAAAAAAAAACTTAATCAGATTACTTTACTAATATATTGTGAGTTATAAGCTACAGATGTAAAGTGAAACAGCAAATTGGCTTAATTAATATTCTCCCAGATAATAGACATTAAAATTAACTGAATAAAGGCCAAACAACAAGCCATAATTCTTAGGATCTAATCTCCTAGGAGAAGGTTGCACTAAAAGAAAGATCTGGGAAGAGTCACTGGGATGTCAAATGTCTGCATCTTGGCTCCTTGGGGTATAATGCCATCTTCAATAGGGTTTGTTAAGTTCTTTCACTTTAGAGTCTTTTTCAGTATACCTGTTATTTAGTTATTATTCTCAACCAGGTTCTGATGGATGTTAATGTAAGGAAGGTGGGCATCAGCTCTCTCAGTTAAAATCAGTAGGATCTTTCAGTTATAATACCACTCAAATTTGGAGAAGGAAATAGCAACCCACTGCATTATTCTTGCCTGGAGAACCTGCGAACAGAGGAGCCTGGAGGGCTACAGTCTATAGGATCTCAAGGAGTCAGATACGACTGAAGCAACTTAGCACTCATGAGGGCACCACGCTATTTAGCTCCAAATTAGCCTCTATATGCTCTGCTGGTGTTGCTTTTGACTATTTAAGCATATCTTTCTCATAACTGCTATAAGTCTGGACAATGCCCAGAATGACATACATGGATTAATTTAAGAGACCCTGCCCAACCACTGCAGCCACTTCTGAATAATGTAGTCTGCTTACAGTTGCTTCTTGATCACATGACCATGCAAAGCGCAGAACTGGATCAGGTTCACTATTTCCAGGCCCAGGTGAAAGTATAACAGTAAAGTACTGTAGTAACCACAGCAGCGGGTCTTCAGAAATCATTTCCAGCAAAAACTTTGATACTGATTTTAGCTAATTAAAATGTCATAGTTTAAATTTTAGTTTATAATTGAAAAAATTGGTAAATGAATTCTTTTATTGGACTCCAACAAATTAATTGACTATTTAACAATAGATTCTGAAATAAAATTTGATTTGTGAATTCTTTATTTCACACCAGGATGGTAAGCATAGTCAACATTTTGTTAAGATTTCAATAGAAAGTATGTTTAAATGCTGTCTTTATGATGATCAGTCTGAAAAAGACAATTCAAGCTTTGCTAATCGTTCTTACTTGCTACAGGGTTTAGCCTTTTAAAAGAGTCAGAAAAAAAAGTCTATCTACTTTATTATCTGTTATGATTTCTACTGAACTCTTTTGCAAGATTTTATTAGTCCAATCTCAGGAGATGCTCTCAGAATAACATTTTCATGAAAACAGAGTTCCTTGGTCAAATACTAATAAGTCAGGGAAAGACTATTAATGAAGTTATGTCAGTCTTTGGATAGTCACAACGGATAGTAGCATGGCAAAACCACTGAGAAGCCCTATAGTGAAGAAATTTATGTCATTCCATTTCACCCATCAGTTCAGTTCAGTTCAGTCGCTCAGTCATGTCTGACTCTTTGCGACCCCATGAATCGCACACGCCAGGCCTCCCTGTCCATGACCAACTCCAAACTCACGTCCATCGAGTTGGTGATGCCATCCAGCCATCTCATCCTCTGTTGTCCCCTTCTCCTCCTGCCCCCAATCCCTCCCAGCATCCGAGTCTTTTCCAATGAGTCAACTCTTTGCATGAGGTGGCCAAAGTAGTGGAGTTTCAGCTTTAGCATCATTCCTTCCAAAGAAATCCCAGGACTGATCTCCTTCAGAATGGACTGGTTGGATCTCCTTGCAGTCCAAGGGACTCTCAAGAGTCTTCTCCAACACCACAGTTCAAAAGCATCAATTCTTTGGTGCTCAGCTTCTTCACAGTCCAACTCTCATATCCATACATGACCACAGGAAAAACCATAGCCTTGACTAGACGGACCTTTGTTGGCAAAGTAATGTCTCTGCTTTTGAATATGCTATCTAGGTTGGTCATAACTTTCCTTCCAAGGAGTAAGCGTCTTTTAATTTCATGGCTGCCGTCACCATCTGCAGTGATTTTGGAGCCCCCAAAAATAAAGTCTGACACTGTTTCCACTGTTTCTCCATCTATTTGCCATGAAGTGATGGGACCAGATGCCATGATCTTAGTTTTCTGAATATTGAGCTTTAAGCCAACTTTTTCACTCTCCTCTTTCACTTTGATCAAGAGGCTTTTTAGTTCCTCTTCACTTTCTGCCATAAGGGTGGTGTCATCTGCATATATGAGGTTATTGATATTTCTCCCGGCAGTCTTGATTCTTGTGTTTCTTCCAGCCCAGCGTTTCTCATGATGTACTCTGCATATAAGTTAAATAAGCAGGGTGACAATATACAACCTTAACGTACTCCTTTTCCTATTTGGAACCAGTCTGTTGTTCAATGTCCAGTTCTAACTGCTCTTTCCTGATCTGCATATAGGTTTCTCAAGAGGCAGGTCAGGTGGTCTGGTATTCCCATCTCTTTCAGCATTTTCCACAGTTTATTGTGATCCATAGATGCCCCAAAACCCTGTGACCACAAAACCCTATTTTCAAATACCAGCTGTTAGCATCCTGTGGAACAGTGGTCCATGGAATGTCCTTTGGAAAGGATGTGTCTGAGCAAGGAGACATCCAACAAAGCCAAGATACTTTCTGTCAGCTTTAAATATCACACTCCAATTGCACCCATTCAATGACCTAAATATTAAGTCATTCTAAAGGTATACATTCTTAACATTCACTACGGTTCTAGTTACTGAATATAAGAACTATTATCAACACTGCATCTACCATTAGGAGCTTCTAGTATTCTTGGAAAGTAGAGATCTATCTTCTTGAAGGAAGTTACACAGAAAGGTCACATGTGATTATGTAAAAATTAGTGAGGCAGAAATAAGCCCTATGGGAGTTGAAAAGGGGAGGGCAACAGAATGCACATTATCCACTTTTAGAGACAATGGCAAAACATACACATGCTTTGTTCCCTTCTGCCTGTCATTTCTTTCTTCCTTTCCCAGAGACACTGAGAATACAAAATGTGTTATTTGTTCTATGCCCACAGCTTGGCAGGCTGGGATCCCTCCATTGTAAGCCAAAATACATTCAGTGTCAGAGTTTATTGTCAAGAAGTCACAGATCTTAGAGGCAGGGTAGAAGGAAACTCATGCCCTCTTCTAAGCCTGGTGCTCCCTTACCAGCCCCTCCAAAGTCTCCTTGTTTCCATCCTGGCCCCCTTACTCACAGTTTCCAGACAGAAGCCAAAATCATTCTTTTCAGATGTATATTTGACCAGGTCTTTTTCCAATTGCTTCCCATCACTGGCTATCAAACCGTGGTGACAACCTCCAGATACCTCCCCTCTGTGCCTCTGACCACTCTCCTGGCCCCCTGAACTCCAGCCTCAAGGGATCTCCATGCCCTTCCCTCCTCAGAGCCTCTGTACTTGCTGTCCCTTTTCCCATGGAATTTCCCCTCATGTCTCATGTCTTTGCTTATCTGCTATCTCCTCTGAGAGGCTGCTCAGGCCTTCATCTAAGATAGCAGCATCATCTCCCACCTCACTCCCACTGCATCCTTCATTCCCTTCACCCTTTTCACTTTGTTCTTCAATAGACTTATTGCTATTTTTATTCATTTATTTATTTTTGGCTGCACCCCATGGCATGAGGGACCTTAGTTTTCCCACCACGGATCAAACAGTGTGGACCCTCTGCACTGGAAGGCAGAATCTTAACCAGTGGACCACCAGGGAAATCCCAGCTTATTGCTATCTTTTTAAATATTTATATATCTACTTGTTTACCTCTTTATGTGCAAGGGCATTATTCTGTATTTATGCTTTTGCAGGGCATATTTTCAGTTCAGTTCAGTCGCCCAGTCATGTCTGACTCTTTGCGACCCCATGAATCGCACACACCAGGCCTCCCTGTCCATCACCATCTCCTGGAATTCACTCAGACTCACGTCCATCGAGTCAGTGATGCCATCCAGCCATCTCATCCTCTGTTGTCCCCTTCTCCTCCTGCCCCCAATCCCTCCCAGCATCAGAGTCTTTTCCAATGAGTCAACTCTTCACATGAGGTGGCCAAACTACTGGAGTTTCAGCTTTAGCATCATTCCTTCCAAAGAAATCCCAGGACTGATCTCTTTCAGAATGGACTGGTTGGATCTCCTTGCAGTCCAAGGGACTCTCAAGAGTCTTCTCCAACACCACAGTTCAAAAGCATCAATTCTTCAGTGCTCAGCTTTCTTCACAGTCCAACTCTCACATCCATACATGACCACTGGAAAAACCACAGCCTTGACCAGACGGACCTTTATTGGCAAAGTAATGTCTCTGCTTTTGAATATGCTATCTAGGTTGGTCATAACTTTCCTTCCAAGGAGTAAGCGTCTTTTAATTTCATGGTTACAATCACCATCTGCAGTGATTTTGGAGCCCCCAAAAATAAAGTCTGACACTGTTTCCACTGTTTCCCCATCTATTTGCCATGAAGTGATGGGACCGGATGCCATGATCTTAGTTTTCTGAATGTTGAGCTTTAAGCCAACTTTTTCACTCTCCACTTTCACTTTCATCAAGAGGTATATTTTAAGCACCCCATAAAAGTTTATTGAATGAATGAGTCAATCACTGAATGATTGGATGATAAATTTGCATAAGAATAAACCTGCAGAGTACAATAAATTTACAGTAGAATTTGTGTTAAAGAATAGCTAAGTGAATTAGAAAATATACACTTTCTCATCAAAATCCAGCAGTTGACTAAGTTTTGTGGTGGCATGAAAACTTCAAGAACTTGTTCTGGAGAGAGTCTGGCAATTTATAGTTGGATGGCCTTGCATCAGTTACTCAGTCTCTATGTGTCTCAGGTTTTTGTTTGTTTTTTTTTTTTTTTTCTGTAAAAAAGGAACAGCAATAACTACCTTGCAGTTTATTGTGAGGATTAAATGAGATAATGTCTATGAAACCCATATGCCAAGTACTTTTCACAATGGATCATAAGTACTATTAATTTCCAGAAGCCTGTTTTATAGTTTCCTTAAACAGAAAGATATCTTTTACTAGTTCTTAGTGAAAATCCTTTGGCCTGCTAGCACATGAGAAAAATAATCAGCTATTCATGAAAGGCACGGTAATTACCATCCAAATAAATATTTTAGATTATTGTTTTAAACTATCTAGACAAAAAATCCTCAACATTCTGAACATGTAAATATATGACACATCCCTTTTCCATGGATGTTTTTGACTTCTTGGAGATTTCTTAGTTTTCTAGGAGAAAGCTATATGAAGAGTTGGGTTGTTCTTGATAACTTTGATTTTTAAATAGTTTAAGACCGAAGAACTTGAAAAATAGTACAGTTTCCATGTAACCGTCATTGCACTTCCATCAATGATTATATCTTCATAACCATAGTGTAGTCTCAAAAATGAAGAAATTAACATTAATGTGTCTGAGTTATGGTGCAATTCCATTACCTCAGATACAAATCTAATTTGAATTCACATGAAGGATTTTTTAAACTTAGGGTTAGGAGCTAATTAGGATCATATCTTGGCTCCATTAATCAAGCAAATGAGATATACATATTAGTGTATGAAAACCATAAATTATAAAATTTCTTTCATTTTCAAAGAATTTCAGAATTTAAAAAGCTCTAAGTTCCAGCCTACCTAGAAGTCTGGTATACTAGTCTGTAAAAGCAAAACACAAAAGCCCTTCACAATTTCAAAGGGATGTAGACAAGAGAATCCTTGATTTTAATCTCTAAGGTCAAAGCCTTTCTTCCCTTGAAAAATGAATTCCTCCTTTTCTATCAGTTCTGGATATTGCTATTCATTAGTATTAGAGGGGAAATAAAGCTGAAAGCGGGCCCAGAGTTGAAGAAGCATTTCAACTCCAGCTAGATGATTATTATGGGAGAACTGTACAGGATACCCCAAATATGGATGGAGGGAAGCCATTCCTTGTGCCTAGGGAGGGCCTGCCTGTTTCAGGTGAAGCGTTGTCACAAGTGCTCCCTCAGCCTGTGCAGATGCAGAATCCACCTCCCTCCAGCTGGACACACACACGGGAACACATCCCAGCTGTCCTTCACCCAGACTGAATTCCCCTTGATCCATAGCCTCCCTGCCCATGATCTCTGCTTTTGGAAAGGCTGCATTAGAGCAACAAGACATCTCCCAGATCTGAATGTGAGCAAATTAGCAGCAAGTTAAATTAGTCAATTTGATGCAGCAGAAAGAGGTACAAAATTTTTTGAAAGGAAAAAAAATTTTTTAATTAAAAACACAAAATGAACTATAGGTGAAGCACTGACATGTTTTTGTTTATTAACTAAATGCTTCCTGCTTTTCTCTTTTGTATAATACTACAGAGGATGAGATGGCTGGATGGCATCGCCGACTCGATGGACGTGAGTTTGAGTGAACTCCGGGAGTTGGTGATGGACAGGGAGGCCTGGCGTGCTGCAATTCATGGGGCCGCAAAGAGTCGGACATGACTGAGCGACTGAACTGGACTGAACTGAACCCCTCAGGGTAGTCCTCTTGGAATATCAAAACGTGGCTTGAAATATGCCAGGATTGAGATACCACTCTGTAATTAGAGTGTCTGGGGACTGAGAGCATAGTTTTTTGTTTCAGTCTACCATGGCTGAAACTTTAGTTGTTTATAAGATTTTTCCAAAGTGTGATAATCTTTTTCCAGAGAATAAAATAGATTGAACATGGGAAATTATGTCCAAGTATTTCTTTCTTTCCTTAACACATACAATAGACAAAGAAAGAGCACAGATTTTGGAATCAAAAGACATGGGTTTAGTCCTAGACCCATAATTTACCAAATGTATAAGCTTGGGCAAATCTTACCCTGTTTCCTCATCCATAAAATGGGTGATATGATAATAACAGGATTTTATAAATAGCTGGGGTTGTTTGGAGAATCAAATAAGATTAGATATGTGAAAATCCTTTGCAAATGAAAGAGTGCTACAGGTATGCTGCTGTTGCTATGTCACCTGGAAGAAATATCTGGTCAAAAATCCTATTTAAATCCATCAGTGTATTTTTATAGCAGAATTTTGATTTAATAGATAATATTCTCTTTTTCCTCCTTTTTATATAGAAAATGGATGGAAGTCATTTTTTCTTCATAAAGTTCTACTTAAATCTTAATAGTTTCTCTTCCTGAAGTTCACGATATCTATAGTGTTATTTTTATCTTCATGAATATTCTTTATAAAACTATTCCCCGAATCTTACCATTGTGGAAAATCTGGAGGGAAAACCTAAAGCCATCCTGCAAGAGAGTTTTCATAAGTCTTCATGGTAATGAGAAAAATAACCACAACTTGGTGAGCTAAATTAATTAAATTTACATGACTGTCATTTATCCTGAGATTATGTCCTTCTTACATTATTTAGTGTAAAAATCCTCTTTCTCTTGTGAAATGATGGTGATAGTGGATGGCAACTGTTTTGTTTGTTTTCAATGTCCTTACTCTGCAAAATAAAAAGTTGGCTACCCTACGTCAGGCCCCAATTATTTTTTGAAATTGGACTGGCCCCTGACATGCCAGTCTCTGGGAACCCTTGGCCTAGAAGGTTAATTGGAGATGGCAGGGATGGCGGTGGGGAAGCCAGTTCAGCTGCTTGTGTTTTGCTCCCTTCCTCAGAGCCTGCGGGGTCCACTGCCCCACATCCGGGCTGTCGCCAGTCCCTGGCTGTGTATCTATGCCCCAGCCCCCCTGACTCCTCATCCCTGTCCGCTTCACTCTTGCAGCCCCTCCTAGCTGGCGTCATCCTTCCAGACACAGCTCCCTAAGTTTGCCATGTGCAGTGACCCTGTGTTGACCCCGAGCCATGATACAAACTATGGGATTGTAATGAATCTCTAATTACCCACAGTACCTCCATGAATCGTCAGCCCTGCTGCTTAGCTATATTCCTCACCAATTTGGTCATTACCAAGCGTTCAGAATGCAGCCAAAGCCTGTGCCCGGAAGCTGGGAGCCCCACAGTCTCTGCCAAATGAGGCTGGCTCTGCAGGCTTCTGGGAATGACAGGATGATTTCCTCCCTTGTTATGAATCAGAGAGGGTGTTTGCACATGAATCATTTGGCTCTACATGGGGACCTTGTCCTGACTTTTATTTATTCCAGCAGGTCAGACTGAGCGAATGCTCAGGAACTTGGGGAGACGTTTAATCTCATGTGATAATTCCAAAACTCCACATCTTATGTTCAAGCCTAAAAGAGATATTGTCTATACTTAATAAAGTGACAGCAGCAAGTCTTGCTTGATTTTCCTGCAGAAAATGTCATATCTTAGTTGTGGGGCAAATAGCTTCATAATAAGACAGTAATAGTAGCTCCTCCGTGTATGTGCCAGGCATTGTGCTAGAGGTTTATATATTTTATGTCTAATAACAAGAACAAAAAACAAACAAACAACAACAAAGACATTTTACAAACAAGGAAACTGAGGCTAGAGTGTTTAAGTAAAGGTTAAGTTTCCAAGTCATATGTTCTTTAGGAGCATCTAATAGTTGGAACTGAAGAGAAATGACTAGTCTTAAAAGGGTAGATGGGCTTCCCTGGTGGCTCAGATGGTAAAGAAGCTGCTTGCAATACAAAAGACCTGGGTTTGATCCCTGGGTTGAGAAGATACCCTGGAGGAAGGCATAGCAACCCACTCTAGTATTCTTGCCTAGAGAATCCCACAGAGGAGCCTGGCAGGCTACAGTCCATGGAGTTGAAAAGAGTCAGACATGACTGAGCGACTAAGCACAAAGGGTAGATGGATTTTTGATTCACTATTAGATTCCATATGAAGAATTACTCCTATTTTTCAAAATAACTCATAGAACTTCTTTTTTTAAGATTAAATGATAAAATCAGCAGGAAAATAAAACTTGAGAAAAATTAGCAAAACACTTGAGAAATTGTTGTACTAACTCAAGAAATCAACTCAAAATATCCATGGCACAAATGTTAAATATTCTCTTCAGTATTTAAATTTCCTTTTGCCTGTGTCAGGTACTGGGAAAATAAAGATGAGTTAGATAGTTCCTGCCTTCAAGAGGCTCAGAGATCGTTATGGTTGATGTTCTTATTTCCTACTTAATATAGTGTTAAATGTCATATTTATTTTATTTATTTATTTGTTTTTGGTTGCGCCTCACAGTTTGCTAGGTCTTAGTTCCTTGACCAAGGATGGGACCCGTGCTCACAGCAGCGAAATCATGCAGTCTTAACCACTGGACTGCCAGGAAATTCCCTTTTATTTTTTTAATTAATTAATTAATTTTTTAACATTATATTCATAAAGTACCATAATCAAAAAAGCTTTAGAGTAAGTCACTAATATTTCTCTGGCTTTCTAAATGCAAAACTTGTCATAGCATAAATGACATCATACTGTTCAACTTGTGTGGGTGGAGAATGTTTATTCACAGTTGATAACCCAGGTTATGTCCAATAACCTGTGCGAAAAAAAATGTTCAAGAAATAAGTGTTTGTGTTTGGGGGTTGTATCTTAAAAAAATGGAAATGAATAAGCCATTGGAAATGGTTGTAGACAACATTCCTGAGGCCAGCCTGTTTTCCTAGCTTCAGGAGATGTTTTTAATACACTGTGCCTTACAGTCCAATTAATTTCTTGAATTTGCATTTTTGTTGTACAGGGAAGCTTTGTGGTCAAGATAGTAGTAATACTCTGTTCTTAGGGGCTACAGAATGTAACTTTCATTTTGGGGAGCATTTTCTTAATTTAAACCCATTGTTTCTAAACCCAGAGTCTCTGACTCATGCTATCTCTCACCTCGCCAATAAGCCAACAGAAGTTTTGAGCTAGTAGGAAATTTGCAGATAGCTAACATTCTAACTTTACAGGTAAAGAAAATGACATACAGAGGATTGAAGTGGTTTTAAAGACGCACTGGCATACTGTACTCAGGATAAGCAGTCTGCATTACCCTATTTTTGAAGGTTTGTTCTGGCTGTGGTATTTCCCATATGTCTCCACAAACTTGACTACAGTCTCATCTATTGAAAGGAAAACTATTTTTTCAGGAAGTCTCTTAGTATTTTGACAATATGGATCCAAACAAAAGGCTAATTTAGGACATGTCTTCATAGATTGAATACAGAGTCCCTAAAATTTGCGAAGTATTACAATTAATAATAATGCCATTTACTGAGTATATTTTATGTCATATATTTTATATATACATATATGCCTTTTTATGCCATGTATCACTCATCTAGAGTGTATTATGAATTCCATTTTACAAAATAAACAAGTAATGTGCCGAGAGTCTCCACAACTTGTAAATAAAATCAGCCTTTTCCACTTGCCTCTAAAGCTCACACTCCTCTATCACCCCAATATATGAACACAAGTGCCAAAATCAGAAGGGGAAGAGTAGTCTCACCCCATTTTCACTGTATCATGAGTTTAAGATTGGGAGGAAGTTTAGTCAAAACATCCTTAATCAAGTCTCTACAGGGAAGGAGATTCACCATGGACCATGGTTGGTCTCCTCTGTCTCATCACAGTCACTGAGTCACCCAGGAGTGGATGGTACCACGGTACTCCACTGGTCACCCAGAGCCAATCTTCCACTGCCACTGGCTCCATGCTGGGAACTGGGGGTGCTGGTCACTATTCCTGCTCCCACCTCCATCTCCAGAGCAATCTTTGCAAAGCTGTTTCCCAGGCCACCAAAGCCTCTTCAGGCTGCTGTGGCCATATTATCCCATGGCCATCATTTTACTCCAAGGCCAAACTTGCCTGTTATTCCAGGTATCTCTTGACTTCCTACTTTTGCATTCTAGTCCCCTATGATGAAAAGGACATCTTTTTTTTTGGTGTTAGTTCTAGGAGGTCTTGTAGGTCTTAAGTAGAGACATCACTTTGCTAACAAAGATTAGCATAGTCAAAGCTATGGTTTTTCCAGAGTCATGTAAGGATGTGAGAGTTGGACTACAAAGAAAGCTGAGTGCTGAAGAATTGATGCTTTCTAACTGTGGTGCTGGAGAAGACTCTTGAGAGTCCCTTGGACAGGAAGGAGATCAAATCAGTCAATCCTAAAGGGAATCAGCCCTGAATATTCATTAGAAGGACTGATGATGAAGCTGAACATCCAATACTTTGGCCATCTGATGTGAAGAGCCGACTCACTGGAAAAGACCCTGATGCTGGGAAAGATTGAAGGCAGGAGGAGAAGGGGGTGACAGAGGATGAGTTGGTTGGGTGGCATCACTGATTCAATGGACATGAGTTTGAGCAAACTCAGGGAGATAGTAAAGGACAGGGAAGCCTAGAATGCTACAGTTCATATGGTTGCAAAGAGTCATACATGACTTAGCTACTGAACAACAACAACAACCAGTTCTAGAAGGAAGAAACACCTCCAGTCTCACATCCAGATCAGCCTCAAGGAATAAGGAGTAAGTACTTAGTAGGGGGACATTTCTAGGCAATTATTTGCTTTAGCAAGATTCTTGACTGCTATTATTTCATTTCTACTTGACAGCTGGAACCTAACTACAGAAAGCACTTATAAAATTCACACATACAGCAAAGAGAGCTAAAGAGGATTGGCTGTTCCATTTTTAGTCCCTCCAGCACTGACATGGAGGTGAAGGAAAGAGACAATGGGCCTTACTACAACTCTGCTGGAAAAACCAAAGAATACAACTACATTGTTAAATAAGTCAGGTAACTGTCTCAAACAAGGCAGCTGACAAGAATGAGCCAACAGAATAGACATGCGTGAATTTGGTCCTAGTCACACAGTTGTGTGCAAAGTTCTATAAGACTTCTGAGGATTCTCCTGTGTCGTCCAGTACCTTGCACTCATCCATAAATACCTTTAAAAGGAGAAATGGACAAATCTCCATATGTAGAGGAGATCTAATTGTGATAATAATAGTAGTGATAACCAAAACTTGCACAAAATGTGCCTGCTTAAAAACTTTCCCAGACAATATTGTGGTGTGCTTAAGCTTTTGGCCTCTGGAGTCAGATTTCCCATTCTGGAATCCCAGCTCCATCATTTCCAATTGTGTGACTGTGGATGCATTCCTAAACCTCTTGAAGCTGTTTAAGTTTCTCCTGTAACATCAGGATAATAATAATACCTATTTCATGAAGTAATTGTGAGGATTAAATGAATTTACATGTGAAATACTTTGGAAAGTGAATAGCTAGTGTGCAGTAAATGTTGTTCTTACAGGTTTTGTGTTTTGTTTCAAATAACCTTTTATCAAAGCTAATACATAGTGGAGCCAAGACTTGAACAAGAGGGAAAATAGACACTTTTCACTGAATGTTTACTTTTTTTAACAAGACTATGAAGTCTCCGGTGTGCTGGTGTTAGTCTGAGTGTGAACATGGAAGTCACTCTGCAAAGCCAGGAGATTATGGTTGCATCAGTAATGCCCTCATTTTACTCCAGCGTTTGGGAGTTGGACTGTCAGCTAATATCTCCTCTAGGGGGTCTCACTGTAACTATCGTTCACAGTCCAGCTGCAAAATTAGGAGGAATTAATTTTGACATGCTTCCCGCCATTTGATACTTGCAGCCCATTTTGTAACCTTCTTGTTACCCTCTACCCCCCTGCTGGGACCTAGATAGATGACAAGCTTTTCTTCCACTGAACATGTTTTTCCAAATTAAAGGAGTAACAGATTAAGTGATAAGAAAAGAACTCAAAGAAATTTTTCACCTTTTCCTCAATCCATCCCTGTGATAAAGCTACAGTAGTTGCTTTGATCTTTGAAAGACTAACAGAAATGAGGGAATAATGATATCTTCCAGCACATGCTCTTTTGTATGAAAAAAACCAACTAGTAAAGTTTTGCATGAAAACATTACAAACACACAAAAAGTGCAGATGGAGTCACTACGATAAGGTGGCTTTCTGAGAACCTCCCCATCCATTTCTTTCATAAATTGACCATTGTCTCAGATCTCCCTTATCAGGTCAGGAACCTGATTTTTTCAGCACACTAAAAAGGAAACTGTTTCTGAAGGGTGAATGCATATGAACTAAATTTTAAAGGACTAGAGAAAAAACCAAAATGTCAAAATACTAATCTATTCCACACAAGTACATAGTTTAATGAATGCCTAGGTATTGGTAACACAATGGTGATTCTAAGAGCTCCAGATAAAATTTCTATCCTCATAAATCTTATATTCCAAATGAAGGAGACAGATAACAAAAATATATGTCTATAAATTGATTGAATGAAAATAGTAGTAAGTGTTACAAAGAAAAAATAAAGCAGGGAAAAAACAAAGGGTTGAGATCTACTTAAGAGAGCTCTACTTAAATCGAGTGCACAATGAAGATGTTTCCAAGGGGATGATATTTGATCAAAGACTATAATGAAATAAGGAAGCAAGCCAAATGGACATGAGACTAGTGTTCAAACAAAGGAAAGGCCTTGTGAAGGGAACATGCGTGACATGTTTGAGAAACAGGAGACCAATGTGACTCGAGTTCAATGGCAAGGAGGAGAATAGTAAGATGATTTGGGAGAGGCAGTCAAGGGCAAGATCACAAAGGTTCTTAAGGTTATAAGGACATGATAATGAATTTTGGATCTTATACTACTAATGTGATAGAAGCTATTAGAGTATTTTGAAGAGGAAAGTGATATGCTCATATTTTTTCTTTAAAAGATCACTGTAGCTGAGAACATGGAGTTCTTAGCCATAATGAAGAACTGGCTAAAGAGGGACCTAAGTGGCAATATGGAAGCAAGATAGGTACCTACCGTGGGGCCAAGTTAGAGATGATGGTACTTTGAAGCAGAGCAGAAAAAGCTAAACAAGGTAATAAATGTGGGGGATATGGAATTTTTTTTGAAGAATGCACTCAAATACTGGCCTGATCAGTAAGTGAATAGAGATGCATATTTGGGTAAAAACAGACAATCAAGACTTTGGTTTTGGACATGATGAGTTTAGCATTCCTATCAGACTTTAAAAGCAGATTTTGAGTAGGCAGTTGTATAAATAGTCTGTAGTCTCCCTGTCAAAATGGTAACCCATTCCAGTATTCTTGCCTGGGAAATCCCACAGACAGAGGAGCCTGTCAGGCTACAATCCATGGGGTCACAAAAAAGCCAGACACAATTTAGTGACTGCACAACAACAAAGTCTCTTATCAAGAGAGGAGAGGCTGGGTTTGAAGATAAAATTTTGACGGTCATCAGTAAATGGTTTTTAAAGCCAAGGACTTGAATTTAACCCCCCAGGATACTGAATGAAGACAGAGATGGGGAGAGATCCCAAGTTCAAGGTCTGAAGCAACTCCAATTTAGAAGCAGGAATACAGAGAGTGCAACATAGGAGACTGAGGAAGAGTAACCAATGAGACAGGGGAAAAGCCAGCAGCACATGTGGTTCCTGAAACCAAAAGAAGAAACTGCTTCGAGATGGTGGGAGCACTAATTATAAGAAAAGATTTCCGAGGAGTAGAGTTCATACTCTAAGGATCAAGATTTGGTCAGTGGATTAGGCAACATGGAGGATATTTGTGACTTTGGCAAGAGAGAATTCAGTGAAGTGGTGGGAAAAAGCTTAGCTGAGGCAGTGGGAAAGTGATAAGGTGAGGAAGCAGGTAAGGTGTGGAGGAATCTAGTAGATGATACCATCTAATCAGCTTGGGTAGTTGGTATGACCTAAGTCTAGCTATGACCTAAATCAAATCCCTGTGATTACACAGAGGAGGTGACCGATAAATTCACAGGATTAGATCTGGTAGACAGAGTGCCCGAAGAGCTATGGATGAAGGTTTATAACATTTTACAGCAAGTGGTGCCCAAAACCATCTCTAAGAAAAAAATGCAAGAAGGCAAAGTGGTTGTCTGAGGAGGCCTTACAAACAACTGAAACAGAAGAGAAGTGAAAGGCAAAGGAGAAAGAGAAAGATATACCCAAATGAATGCAGAGTTTCAGAGAGAGATAAGAAAGTCTTAAGTGAATAATGCAAAGAAACAGAGGAAAACAATAAAATGGGAAAGACTAAAGATCTCTTCAAGAAAATTGGAGATACCAAGGGAACATTTTATGCAAATATGGGCACAATAAAAGACAGGAATGGTAAGAACCTAGCAGAAACATAAGAGATTAAGAAGAGGTGACAAGAACACAGAGAAGAACTGTACAGAAAAGGTCTTACTGAGCCAGGTAACTACAATGGTGTGGTCACCAACCTACAGCCAGACGTCCTGGAGTGTGAAGTCACGTGGGCCTTAGGAAGCATTACTACGGTCAAAGCTACTGGAGGTAACGAACTTCCAACTGAGCTATTTCAAATCCTAAAAGATGATGCTTTAAAGTGTTGCACTCAATACACCAGCAAATTTGAAAAACTCAGCAATGGCCACAGGACTGGAAAAGGTCAATTTTCATTTCAATCTCAAAGAAAGGCAATGTCAAAGAATGCTCAAACTACTGTACAATTGCACTCATTTTACATGCTAGCAAGGTAATGCTCAAAATCCTTCAAGATAGCCTTCAACAGTACATGAACCGAGAACTTCCAGATGTATAAACTGGATTTAGAAAAGGCAGAGGATCCAGAGGTCAAATTGCCAACATCTGTTGGATCACAGAAAAAGCAAGGGAATTCCAAAAAACCATCTACTTCTGCTCCATTGACTGTGCTAAAGCCTTTGACTGTGTGGATCACAACAAACTGTGGAAAATTCTTCAAGAGATGGGAACACCAGACCACCTTACCTGTTTCCTGCAAAACCTGTATGCAGGTCAAGAAGCAACAGTTAGAACTGGACATGGAACAACAGAGTGGTTCAAAATTAGGAAAGGAGTACCTCAAGCTGTATATTGTCCCCCTGCTTAGTTAACTTACATGCATTTACATATTGCAGAATGCTGAGGTGGAAGACTCACTTTCTTATCTCTCTCTGAAACTCTGGAATAAAGATTGCTGGGAGTAATATCAACAACCTCAGATATGCCTCTAATGGTAGAAAGCGAGGAGGAACTAAAGAGCCTCTTGATGAGGGTGAAAGAGGAGAGAGAAAAGCTGGCTTAAAACTCAACATTCAAAAAACTAAGATCATGGCATCCAGTCCCATCACTTCATGGTAAATAGATGGTGAAAAATTGGCGATAGTGACATATTTTCTTTTCTTTTTTTGTTTGTTTGTTTTTAAATTTTATTTTATTTTTAAACTTTACAATATTGTATTGGTTTTGCCAAATATCGAAATGAATCTGCCACAGGTATACATGTGTTCCCCATCCTGAAACCTTCTCCCTCCTCCCTCCCCATACCATCCCTCTGGGTCGTCCCAGTGAACCAGCCCCAAGCATCCAGTATTGTGCATCGAACCTGGACTGGCAACTCATTTCATATTATGATATTACACGTATTTCAATGCCATTCTCCCAAATTATCCCACCCTCTCCCTCTCCCACAGAGTCCAAAAGACTGTTCTATACATCAGTGTCTCTTTTGCTATCTCAAATACAGGGTTATTGTTACCATCTTTCTAAATTCCATATATATGTGTTAGTATACTGTATTGGTGTTTTTCTTTCTGGGTTACTTCACTCTGTATAATAGGCTCCAGTTTCATCCACCTCATTAGAACTGATTCAAATGTATTCTTTTTAATGGATGAGTAATACTCCATTGTGTATATGTACCAAAGCTTTCTTATCCATTCATCTGCTGATGGACATCTAGGTTGCTTCCATGTCCTGGCTATTATAAACAGTGCTGCGATGAACATTGGGGTACACGTGTCTCTTTCCCTTCTGGTTTCCTCAGTGTGTATGCCCAGCAGTGGGATTGCTGGATCATAAGGCAGTTCTATTTCCAGTTTTTTAAGGAGTCTCCACACTGTTATCCATAGTGGCTGTACTAGTTTGCATTCCCACCAACAGTGTAAGAGGGTTCCCTTTTCTCCACACCCTCTCCAGCATTTATTGCTTGTAGACTTTTGGATAGCAGCCATTCTGACTGGTGTGAAATGGTACCTTATAGTAGTTTTGATTTGCATTTCTCTGATAATGAGTGATGTTGAGCATCTTTTCATGTGTTTGTTAGCCATCTGTATGTCTTCTTTGGAGAAATGTCTATTTAGTTCTTTGGCCCATTTTTTGATTGGGTCATTTATTTTTCTGGAATTGAGCTGTAGGAGTTGCTTGTATATTTTTGAGATTAGTTGTTTGTCAGTTGCTTCATTTGCTATTATTTTCTCCCATTTTATTTTCTTGGGCTCCAAAACCCAGCAGATGGTGAGTGCAGCCATGAAATTAAGAGACATGCTCCTTGGAAGAAAAGCTATGACAAAGCTAGATAGCATATTAAAAAGCACAGACATCACCTAGACAACAAAAGTCTGCTACAGTTTTTTCAGTAGTCATGTACAGATATGAGAGTCAGATCACAAAGAAGGCTGAGCCCTGAAGAATTGATGTTTTGAATTGTGGTGCTGGAGAAGACTCTTGAGAGTCCCTTGGACAGCAAGGAGATCAAACCAGTTAATCCTAAAAGAAATCAACCCTGAATAATCATTGGAAGGACTGATGCCGAAGCTGAAGCTTCTATACTTTGACCACCTAATGTGATGAGCCGACTCATTGGAAAAGACCCTGATGCTGGGAAAGATTGAGGGAGGGAGAAGAAGAGAGTGATAGGAGATGAGATGGTTGGATGGCATCATCAACTCAATGGACTTGAGTTTGAGCAAACTCAGGGAGATAATAAAGGACAGGGAAACCGGGCATGCTGCAGTTCATGGGGTTGCAAAGAGTTGGACATGACTGAGACACTGAACAACAACAACAATAAACTTCAAGTCTTTCTGGCCTAGAAGTCTGTATTTTACATCATTGTAAGGTGATTTTGAGGTTTTATTTCTAAGAGCAATTTATTTCTCCTAATTCCAGTTATTTAGGGTACCTTAATGTTTCCTTTAGAAATCAACTACTTCAAAATTACCTCGTTAGTCTGATAGATGTAAAATATCAAATAAAATGTGTAAGAATAAAGAATCACTGTCATAGAAGAAAGATCAGGAAAAGAAGCAGAGTTATATAGTATCTTAAAGAGCTATCATTTAATTCTCCTGGATAAAAAGTTTCATGATAAGAAACACTTCTATGAATTATACAAATCCATGTAAAACCCTAGTACTCTAAACTCCGTATATGTTCACTGATATTGTTAGTAATCAATGACCATGATGATAATGGTGGTTGTGATTCTTTAAAAAGTAATTATATTAAAGCAAATAAAGATGGTACATCTTTAATATGAAGAACAGGCAGTTCAGCCAATAAACGATTAATTTCCTCTAAAAATCTTAGGAAAAGGTAAACAGAACTTACTGAGCAACTAAACAGACTGCCAAATCTTGCAAGGAAAGGTGCCAGACTTCCTGATTAATGAATTTTCTGGAGATAAATTTTTTTTAAGAAATTTTTCTTTTAGACTGTTCTATTACATCTTTTATATTGGAGTATAGTTGATGATGTGGCTCTAGTGACAAAGAATCCCCTGCCAAAGCAGGAGATGAAAGAGACATGGGTTCAGTTCGTGGGTCAAGAAGACTCCAGTATTCTTGCCAGGAAAATTCCAGGGACAGAGGAGCCTGGTGGGCTGGGGTCACAAAAAGCTGGACACAACTGAGCGCACACACACACAACAATGGATCAACAATGCTATGTCAGTTTCAGGTGTACACCAACTGATTCCGTTGTACATATTCAAGTATCGATTCTTTTTCAAATTCTTTTCCCGTTTAAGTTATTACAGAATATTGTGCAGGGTTGTGTACTATATAGTGAGGCCTTGCTGATTATTCATTTTAAATATAGCAGTGTGTACCTGTTAAATTCAAACTCTCTGACTATTCCATCCCCTCATCCTTCACCTTGGTAACCAAAAATAAATTCTAAGTCAAAGTAAATTCTAAGTCTGTGATTCTGTTTCTGTTTGGTAAATAAGTTAATTTGTATCATGTCCTTTTAGATTCCATGTATAATGGATATCATACCATATTTCTCTTTCTGTCTGACTTACTTCACTCAGGATGACAGTCTCTAGGTCCGTCCATGTTGCTGCAAATGGCATTATTTCCACTGCCAGTGGACATTTAGGTTGCTTCCATGTCTTTGTTATTGTAAACAGTGCTGCAGTGAACATCAGGCTAACATGTATCTCTTTGGACCATGTATTTCTCCAGATATAAGCCCAGGAATGGGATTGTAGGTTCATTTTTAGTGTTTTAAGGAACCTCCATACTGTTCACACAGTGGTTGTACAAATTTACATTCCCACCAACGGTGTAGGACGATTCCATTCTCTCCACATCCTCTCCAGCATTGATTGATTGTGGATTTCTTGATGACAGCCATTTTGACTGGTGTGAGGTGATACATCATTGTAATTTGGATTTGCATTTCTCTATTAATTAGTGATGTTAAACATCTTTTCATGTGCCTCTTGGCCATCTGTATATTCTCTTTGGAGAAATGTCTATTTAGATTTTTCTGCCCATTTTTGGATTGGGATTTTTTTTTTCCTTATTGAGCTGTATGAGAAGCATGGAGAAAATCCAGAATGCTGACAATGTTAAATGCTGAAAAGAATGTGGAGCAACAGGAATTCTCATATATTGCCAGTGGAAATGAAAAATAGTACAGTCACTTTAGAAGGCAGTTTGACAGTTTCTTACAAAATTAGATAAATGATACAATACCATATGATCTAGCAATTGCACTTTTTGGGATTTACTGAAATGGGCTGAGAACTACAAAAAAACCTGCACATAGATGTTAATAGCAGCTTATTCATAATTGTCAAAATGAGGAAGCAACCAAGATGTTCTCCAGTAGATAAATGGACTAATAAAATGTGATAAATCCAGACTATGAAATATTATTCAGCTCTAAAAAGAAATACATTATCAACTCATGAAAACAGAAAGAAGAGTCATGTGTTATATTTACTAATGAAAGAAGCCAACTTAAAAAGACTGCATATGTATGATTCTATTTACATAACAGAGGCAAAACTATGAAGACAGTAAAAAAGATAAATGGCTGTGGGGGCTCAGGAGAGAGTGGTGAATAGGCAGGGAACAGAGGATTTTTAGGGCAATTACACTATTCTGTATGATATTATATTTTACACTTGTCATAATACATTTGTCAAATACATTGAATGCTCAATACCAAGAAGGTTCTCTAAATTGTAGACTTTGGGCTTTAATGATGTATCAGTTTAGGTCCAACAATGGTTAAAAAAAAAAACTGTACTTTGTAGTGTAGGATGTTGATAGTAGGGGAAGATGTGAGTGTGGGGAGAGTATACAGGAACTCTACCCACAACTTTCTTGCTATGAATCTAAACCTACTTTTTAAAATAAAATCTACCTAAAAGGAAGAAAAAAGGTTAAATTGGAGATACAGATACATAAAAATCATTAGTAGTGTATTCTTTTATGTGAAAAAAATGTGAAAACTTGGCTTGATGTCCCAAATATCTGGAAATAAGTTTCTAAATAAGCATGGGAAAAGTAGAAACTCACAAAAATTTAGAAAATTTTTTCAACTAAATGATAATTTAAAAAAAATCTAAGCAATTTACTGAGAAAAAAATGTGTAGCTTATATTATAAAATAAAAGAATTTTAAAATCTGTGATCTAAATTTTTACTTTAAGAAATTAGAAAAAAAAAAGAGTCAAATTAAGCCCAAAGTAAAAAGAAGAAAGGAAATAATGATGATAATAGAAATAAATAAAATAGAAAATCAAACATAGAGAAAAATGACAAAAACAAAACTTGATTCTCTGTAAAGATTAATAAGATTGATAACCTATAGCAAGATTGATCAAGAAAAAGGGTACATAAAAAGAAAACATCCATTCAGAACCTAAAAACATTAAAAGATCAATAAAGTCATGCTAAGAACAATTTTATGCCAATATATTCAAGAATTTAGATGAAATGGACAATTTTAGACAGATACAAATTACCAAACCCACACAAGAAGAAATTGAAAACCTGAAGAGCTCCTTATCTACTTTTAAAAATTGAATTTGGAATTGAAAAATAGTCTCAGAAAGAAAACTACATACCCAGAGTTTATTTCTACAGAAAATATAGTACTAATTTTACACAAATTCTTTCAAGAAATGGAGGAGGCTATGTGACCCATCTTATTTTATGAAGTCAACATAACCATAAAAATAATAAAATCTAATAAGGACTTTAGAAACAAAAAAATGCTTTTTTTTTCCTTTTGGTGGTAGCATGTGAGATCTTAGTTTCCCAACCAGGGATCAAACCTGTGTCCTTTGCAGTAGAAGTGCAGAGTCTTAACCATTGATCACCAGGCAAGTCCCTAAAATTGTCTTTCTTTGCATACAGCAAATGTGTATGTAGAAAAATTTAATTAAATCATATACTGCCACTAATAAGGGAACTTAACAAGCTTATGGAGTGTAAATCCATGTCTACACGCAACCTGTACTTTTATGCTCTAGCAACAAACAAATGAAAGTGAAAATGTTAAAATACCATTTGCTACAACATCAACATTTTAAAAGTTTTAAGAATAAATATAGCAAAATTTGCAAGGACTTTACACTGGAAACTATACAATTTTGCTGAGAAAAGTAACTCAAATAAAGGAGAGATGCCATGTTCAAAGATTAGAAGCCAAATATTGACCGATTACAATAGCAATCATAATCCTAGTAGCTTTAGATAGAAATACTGAAAACAAAGCAGAATATCCATGACAATAATAAAAATAGGACAACAAAGGCTGAGGGCTTCCCATGATGGTAATTTAACACAGTGTTGTTTTGGCTTAAGGATATATATATATATATATATATATCAATGGAGTGTAAGAGAAAGTCCAAAAACAGATTCCCATTAAATGTGGTCAACTGATTTTCATCAAAGACAGCCAAGTAATTCAATACAGAAATAAAAGTCTTTTCAATAGACAGTGCTGGAATAACATGATGTCCATGTGGAAAAAAACTGGATCTTCTATCTCACACCATGAAAAAAAAATTTTCAAGATAATTTATATATCTAGATGTAAAAGCCAAAATTATACATAAGCTAGAACACACAGGGGAATATCCTGACAATTGTGGAGAAAATGCAAAGATTTCTCAGTACACAAAAAGCACTAATTCAAAAACTGGATAAATTATTATCACCAAAATTAAAAACCTCTGTGTATCAAAAGACACAATTAAGAAAATAAAAAGACAAACTACATGCTGAGAGAATATGTTTACCACTTATACTTTTGACAAAGGACCTATATCCAGAAAATATAAAGAACTAAAAGTGAATAGAAAAAAAGAGAACCGAATTTTAAAGTAGTCAAAAAACATCAACAGATCTTTATTAAAATATATATATGAATGGCAGGCATGCTCATGAAAAGATGCTTAAAATCAATAATTGTTAGAGAGGTACAAGTTAAAACCATAGTGAGAAATCACTATACACCCACTTGAGTGACTAAGATTGAAAAACCTGATAATATCAAATATTAGCAAAAAAGCTGATAAACCAGAACTCTACTATTTTGCTTGCAGAATGTAAAATCCTAAAACCACTCTGAAAAATGGTAAGGTAATTTCTTATCATGTTTAGCATTCACTTATTCAATAACCCAGGAATTCTGCTCTCATCTATTTACCCGAGAGAAATGAAAACACGTCCATAAAAAGACTTGCATAAAAATGTTCAGAACAGCTCTATTTGTAATAGCCAAAAGTGGAAAGAGTGAAAATGCCCATTAATAAGAGAACAGATAAACAAACTGTGGAATATTTATATAATGGAATATTATTTTGCAACCAAAACTAACAAACCATTGATACCGCAACAACATGAAGAAATCTCAATTTAAAAAAAGAGAGAGAGAAAGAATCCAAACTCAAAAGACTACACATGATATAATTCCTTTTCTATGACATTCAAGAACAAACAAGACTTATCTATGGTAGAAATCAAAACCGACAATGTTTCTTAGAGATAGTGAGAGTGTCAATTCCTAGGCAGGTTGATAAGAAGTCTGGGGTCCTCAAGAAGGAGAAAGGGGTCTGGGGCTTTCGAGGAGATAGGGGTCTGGAGTTCTCAAGGAGGAGGAAAGGACAAATGTCTTTTTTTTTTTCTCCACATTCCTTAGTCTTTTTTTTTTTTTTTTAAGTCGCTCAGTCATATCTGACTCTTTGCAACCCCATGGACTATAGCCTACCATGCTCCTCTGTCCACAGGATTTTCCAGGCAAGAGTACTGGAGTGGGTTGCCATTTCCTTCTCCAAGTCTTAGTCACATAAAACAGTTTTTTTCTTTAAGTCTGAAACTGATGATTACACAACAAACAACTCAGTTTAAACTCTGTACTGAGGATTATATAACAAAAATGTATCCTGCTTGAGGACAGTTTCTCCTTCCTGAAAACCTTCTGACTAATCCTGATATTTTAGAATGTATACTATGGGAGTGGGTCTGGTAGGATCTTTCTGTTGTTAAGTTCTGATCCCGTTATTCTAAAATGTAAATTGTGGGAGTGGGTCTGGTAAAATTTTCACAAACTTGAGACATTCTTTTGATTTATTACAATAATTAATTAAAAAGTATATAGTGGAATATTATTCAGCAACCAAAACCAACAAACCATTGATACTGCAACAACATGCTAACACTAGTGAAGGGGGGTATTTTCCATCCCCCTTCTGATGTCTATGTCAGAAGCTTTCTCTGTCCCTTTTTCACTTTAAGAAAAGTCTGCTACACAAAAGCTTTTGAGTGATGAAACCTGGTCCCTGGTCCCAAAGCTAAATCTTCTTCGGAGATCATGAATCTGACATCATTCACCATAAGCTATCAATAGAAAGCAAGATTCCTTGAAAAAGAGCATGAAAAAACTTTCTGCAGTGATGAAAATACTCTATATCTTTAGGGGTGTTGGTTACAAAAGTGTATATATTTATCAAAATTCTTCCATATGCATCTACTACATATAAATTATACCCCACTAAATTTTTTTTTTTTTAATTTAAAACAAGTTAAAACTGACAAATCCTAGGAAAAAATGATCAAACTTGACCCAACAGTTACTGGAAACTTGAATTGTTCTAAAATAATGAGGGGAATAAATTAATAGTTCAAAATTTTCTCAAAAAAAGAAAAACTACCAGTCTTTTTCCGAATACAGAAAAACTGAGCTGAGATGGAGATTTTGTGACTAGGACTCATCAGGCCTGACAATAAGAAAACACTTAACTGATAAGCCAAGCTCACCTTTGAACCTAAATGCAAAAAATCCTAAATCAAATATTATTAAACTAAGTCAGCACTTTTTAAAAAGATACTCTCTCATAACAACTTGAATCCAATGTGAGTTAAACATGGGAAAATGTCTTATTGAAATTCACTGTATTAACTGGTTAAAGAAAAATGTGTGTGGTCATTTCAACAGATGCACATAAGAGGCATGGCCAAGGAACAGATAAAAAGCTCAATTTTACTAATAACAGAGAAATATGTTAAAACCACAATCAAGATATCATTTTACAAATGTTTACTAAAACTTAAAAATATCAAGATCTGGGTAGAATGTGGAACAAAGGAAAGTATACATGGATGTTGGTGTTGTTTGGTCACTCAGTCATGTCCAACTCTTTGAAACCCCATGAACTGAAGCCCTCCAGGCTCCTCTGTCCATGGGGATTTCCCAGACAAGCACACTGGAGTGGGTTGCCATTTCCTTCTCCAGACGATCTTACCCACCCAGGGATTGATCTTACCCACCCAGGGATTGAACCTATATCTCGTCCATTGGCAGGCAGATTCTTTACTGCTGAGCTACCTGGGAAGCCCAAAATATCAAGCAAACTTGGCTTATACAAGGATTGCGATCAAACCTGGGGTTTTTAGCACCACTCTCTAACCAACTAAGCTAACCAGCCAGGAAAACAGAGTGTAAATTGATAGACTCATCGTGGAAACCAATCTGACATTACCTACAGAAACATGCTCATCCTCTGACAGCGATTAGTTCCTTTTCCTAAGTGCATATTAAGAAATGAAAGAATGAACATGGCAATTAGAAGTGGGCGTGTGTTTTGAGGGGCCTTCCCAGTTGGTGCTAGTGGTAAAGAACATGCCTTAAGAGATGTGGGTTTGCTCCAGAGAAACCCCTGGAGGAGGATATGGCAACCCATTCCAGTATTCTTGCCTGGAGAAGCCAATGGACAGAGGAGCCTGAAGAACAGGCCATAGTGTCACAAAGAGTCAGACACGACTGAAGCAACTTAGCACACATGCACACACGTGTGTTTTGAGATTAGTGGGGAAAAGTGGGTGCTTCACAGGAAGAGGAAGTCATAACTATAGGGTTTGGTTATATTCATGGTCCCATGTTTAGAGATCAATGTAAATGGTCAAAGCAACTAGCAAGATTATCGCTTGTATTGGATAAATATCCTAAGTTGTTTTGGCCTGATTCTCTCACACTTTTCCATTGATATAAAAATCCCTGTTCTGTCTGTGTTCATCAAGCAATCTCTCACTTCCCAAGTATATCTGCCTATTAGAAGGTAAAACAACAATTGCTTAGGTTTTGACTGTTTCTTATTGAGGATACTTTCTGGATTAAAAAAAAAAAGTCTCTGATTATGATTTGGCTTCTCATATACTTTGACCATAGGAAGAGAATTTTATGGCAACCTGAATGATCTAGTGATATTTCTCAATGAATTCATAAAATAGGGTTTCTAATTTGAATGAATTTGGATGCCCTTGAGTTAGTGTGAATGCCTCTCTCTGGGGCTGAGCATCCTGGGGCTAATTCACAAGCATGATTTCTGGATCTTCAACAGAATCCAGATCCAGTTGTTCTTATGTTAGGTGACCTTACCATCTCACATCCACTTTCCAGTCCTCTTTTTGTTGATTCCTGCACTGATCACATCAACATTCAACTAATAACAAAAATTAAAAGCTACAAGTTCAAGTATGAAGCCATCCCTGAAACTCCACAAATTCTGAACTCAACTAGTTCTGTTTTATCAGTATATTCAAACATTTATATGAAAAAATGCTGACAACAGACATAAGCACATGTACATATAACACATACATTTTAAAGTCAGAATTATGGAAATGTATGACTTTTTAAGAAAGCTGAGAGCCTAACAAAGATCAGCATATCATGATTAAACACTGACCATTGGGCAAGCTAGCTGTAAGCATGTTTACTCAGTCATGACTTGGTTATGAGATGGTGAGTGGCAACATTATAGAGCCGTGTAAAACCAGCTGAACCTGTTAGAACTTGAATACAAAAAGCATGATTCTCAACAATCACACCTTACACCTTCTTTGATTGACCTTTTTTCTCATCTTTTACCTGTCAATGATAATGCCCACTCAGTGCTCTCTGTTCTAGTAACTGTGCTTGGCCCTCTTTGAAATTTTGGACAACATGCTTCTTAGGTGATTGCAACATGAGTCAAGTAGAAAAGGAAGTTGTCAACAGTCCCAATGAGGTGGTAAGCCTTGGCAGTGGGTTTCATGCAAGCACGGTTCTGTCACAGCATCAGCCAACCCTGGAGCACACTGTTATTATCACAACCAGTCATTCCCCACTGCAATCTCAACAGGAAGGAGCACAGCCTGCTCTTCACAACTGACTGCGAACAGTTTGTTCCCTGGAACCTCGGGAAGTACTGAATGTCACAGGTAAGAGTTCCCCGTGGCGTATCGTCTACATAGCCTTTTCTCCCACTGTACTGCCCCCTCTATTTCCAAATCTTCATTCTTCACATTCTTCTCCAACTAGAAGAGAGTCACAAATGAGACTGAGCCAAAAAGGATTTGGCTATAAGCCAGAAGGACAAACTGAAAGGACCACAGAACTGAAGTAGTAGTAGTAGTGTTCATCGCTCAGTCAGGTCTGACTCTTTGCCATGCCACGGACTGTAGCCCACCAGGCTCCTCTGCTCATGGATTCTCCAGGCAAGAATACTGGAGTGGGTTGCCTTTCCCACCTCCAGGGGATCTTCCTGACCCAGGGATCAAACCTGGGTCTCCTGCACTGCAGGCAGATTCTCTTACCATCTGAGTTACAGAGATGTCCCTTCATTACAGAGGTGAAGGAAAGGTACAATTTTGGACTGACTGCTGTAAAAAAGAATGCAAAATCCCTAGCAGAGGCTTCAGTCTCTGGGAGCACTTGACACTAATCATTGTGAGTGAAAACTGATCACTGGCTTCAAATAGTGGCCTTACTTAGCAAGGCCCATTTCTGCACACAGTAATGAAGAAAGTAAAGCTTATTATCTTTGGTTGCCACTTTCATTTCCTGCCTTTCTTCCCTCTCCTGTTATAAGGACCTTTTCCCCCTGACTAGAATCTATTTCCTGGTGACCAGACTGGCCCTTAATTCATGTTGATGTTGCAAAGAATCATCCTTATTACAATTCACACAAATGTTTAAGGGCCTGCTATACTTTACTGAGATGCTTTTTCTAGGTGATTTGGATATGAATGAGGGATAATATGTCAATTTACAGAAATGAAGCTTGATTAGTGAATGTCTGCTCTCTCAATCCAGGCTCAATTGCTGCTTAGTCGCTCTGGAACTAGATGTCATTTTCTCTCTCACCCTGTTCTATCTAGGTGAGAACAGCATGTTGGACTAAGCTTATTTAAACTAGTGACCACCACAGCAACAGCTGTTCTCTATTTAATACCTATGTATCCCCCTTACAAGATGCTCTACATTAGTCATCTCATAAATAACATTATTTCTATTTTACAGATGAGGAAACCAATATGAGTAATTCTAAGCAACTAAACTTCAGAGCTAGTGAAGAGCAGAGCTAGACTTTGAAAGCCCTTGACCTCTCCATTACACAACATTCCAGTAAAAAAAAAAAAAACAAAAAAACCTTCAGTTAAATCTAAAGTTAAGCCAATTTAAACCAGATTTCCAATGTAGCAATAGAACACAACTATGACACTGAAAGAGGTGACTAGAGCATTTCTACCTGCTTTACCCACCGACCTCAAAGGTTGATTAAAGAGCTTCTCCAAAAACCTTTCTTCCAAGAACACCAAACCACCAGAGTAAACCTCTGTTTCATTCTTAAAAAAAAATTATATTCCTATACCTGAACCACAAAGATAACCTCAATGTATTTTAAAAACAAGAAATAGCACGAGCAACAGTATATGACAAAAATGCAATAAAACTAAAAGTAGCAACAAAATTAAAAACTAAAAGGAAATTTTACCTAGAAATTAAAAATACATTGCTAAATAACACCTGAGAAGAATCCAGACACTAAAAGTACATACTGTATGATTTTATTTATATGACCTTAACAAGCAAAACTGATCCATGATGATAAAGATTAGAATAGTGAGTACCTCTGAGTATTAACTTAGAATGGACACAAAGAAATTTTCTGGCGGATAAAGATAGTCTAAATCTTAACCTAAATGGTAGTTATGTGAGTGTACACACAAGTAAAATTCATCAAGTGGTACACTTAAAATCTATCCATTTTAATATATGTAAATTATACCTCAATTCAAATAAAGCAATGTAATTCACATTAAAAATCAGAATAAAAATTATATTATCACTCCATAGTTACAGAAAAGGAATTTGATAAAATTAATCACCCATTTACTTTTTAAAAAATGTTAGAAGAACTAGAACTAGAAGGAAACTCCCTTAATCTGATAAAAGTTGTAAAGCAAAATCCTACTGAAAATATAATACTTAATGTTGAAGTACCAACACTCTTCTCTGAGATTAGAAATGACAGAAAGATGCCATTTTTACCACTTGTATTTAATATGGTACTGGAGGTCCTAGCCAGGGTAATAAAGTACTGTCATTATTGCAAATTGACATGACTGTAAACACAAAAACACAAATTTAGAGAAAAATTATTATATATAGTGAATCAGCAAGGTCTCAATATCCAATCAAATTACAAAAAATGATTGTATTTTATATGTAAACAAAAATTATGGGAAAAATAGCATTTACAATAGCATCAACTTTAAATACCTTAGAATAAATCTTATAAAATATGTGCAAAACTTCCACACAGATAATTTTCAGAAATATTATTGAAAGACATTATAAAATCCCTAAATAAATAAAAAGATATATTTCATTCATAAATTAGAAGACTTGGTAAGT
This sequence comes from Bubalus bubalis, assembly GCF_019923935.1. Lineage (NCBI taxonomy): Eukaryota > Metazoa > Chordata > Mammalia > Artiodactyla > Bovidae > Bubalus > Bubalus bubalis. The sequence goes on along the minus strand of NC_059157.1, from coordinate 130,141,619 downwards.
AAATATGTTCAGTTCAGTTTAGTAACTCAAACATATGTGACTCTTTTCTACCCCATGGACAGCAGCATGCCAAGGCTTTCCTGTCCATCACCAACTCCCAGAGCTTGCTCAAACTCATTCCATCAAGTCAGTGATGCCATCCAACCATCTCATCTTCTGTCACCCCCTTCTCTTCCTGCCTTCAATCTTTCCCCGGATCCACATCCAGTTCTAACTGTTGCTTCTTGATCTGCATACAGATTCTCAGGAGGCAGATAAGGTGGCCTAGTATTCCCATCTCTTTAAGAATTTTCCACAGTTTGTTGTGATCCACACGGTCAAAAGCTTTGGTGTAGTCAATAAAGCAGAAGTAGATTTTTTCTGGAACTCTCTTGCTTTTTCAATGATCCATCGGATATTGGCAATTTGATCTCTGGTTCCTCTGCCTTTTCTAAATCCAGCTTGAACATCTGGAAGTTCACGGTTCACATACTGCTGAAGCCTGGCTTGGAGAATTTTGAGCATTACTTTGCTAGTGTGAGATGACTGCAATTGTGCGGTAGTTTGAACATTATTTGACATTGCCTTTCTTTGAGACTGGAATGAAAACTGACCTTTTCCAGTCCTGTGGCCACTGCTGAGTTTTCCAAATTTGCTGGCATATTGAGTACAGCACTTTAACAACATCATCCTTTAGGACTTGAAATAGCTCAACTGGGATTCCATCACCCTCACTAGCTTTGTTTGTAGTGATGCTTCCTAAAGCCCACGTGACTTCACATTCCAGGATGTCCGGCTCTAGGTGATGATCACACTACCATGGTTATCTGGGTCATTAAGATCTTTTTTGTACAGTTCTTCTGTGTGTTATTGCCACCTCTTCTTAATATCTTCTGCTTCTGTTAGGTCCATACCATTTCTGTCCTTTATTGAGCCCATCTTTGCATGAAATGTTCCCTTGGTATCTCTAATTTTCTTGAAGAGCTCTCTAGCCTTTCCCATTCTCTAGTTTTACTCTATTTCTTTCCATTGACCACTGAGGAAGTCTTTCTTATCTCTCCTTGCTATTCTTTGGAACCCATTCAGATGGGTATATCTTTCCTTTTCATCTTAGTTATGCTAGTTCTCCCCAGATCAATTAATTGAGCCAATGCCACAACAATCAAAATCCCAGCAAGTGCTTTTGGAGGGAGAAATTAACAAGTTTCTAAAATTTATTTTTTTAAATACAAAGAACAAGAACAGACAAAGTAGATTTGAAGGAGGATATATTTGGAGAACCTATACTACTAGATGTCAGCTTCATTAAGTCAGTATAACACTAGTTCAAGCTTAGGCAAATGGACCAGTGAAACAAAGAAGAATAACTGATTTATGGCAGAGGCCACATTACAGTTACAAGTAGAAGAGGATTCTCTATTAATTGTGGTCAGCCAATTGGATATTCATACAAAAATATCAATCTTGATTCTAACATTATACCATATAACATTCAATTCTAGATGGCTTGTAGATTTAAATGTGATGGGAGAAGCAGTTAAGCTTTTAGAATGTGAGGTAGGAGAATACCCCCTCAAAGACTTCACAAATCAAAAAAAAAAAAAAAAAAAGCACTAACCCTAAAGGGAAAAATGTTAAATTGGACTAAATTAAAATGTAAAACTTCTGCTCATCAAAAGACTCATTTCAGGACTTAAAAGGTAAGATGCAGATTGAGTTCATGTTTGTGGTTCTTAAATCTGACATAGATTCTGTATCCAGAATATATAAAGAACCCCTTTAAATAAAAAGACAGACAATCCAATAGAAACATGGGCAAAAGAACTGAACAGGTGTTTTATAAAGATCATAACCAAATGGATAATAAAACACGGGAAAGATGCTCCTTGGTTATGGGAAATGCAAATCCAAAACCAGAATAGTTACATTTAAGATGACTGATAATACCAAGTTTAATAAGGATGTGGAGCAACAGGAAGTCTTACATACTTCTTTGGGGAGTGTAATTTGGAACAACCATTTAAAAAAACTTTTTGGAAGTATTTACCAAAGCTGAACACACAGCAATATTCATGAGCCATAGCACCTCATAAATATGAATATCTACCACATGAAAATGTTACATGTGTACCAGAAGACACGTAATACAATGCTCACAGTATCATTGTTCTTAGCTGGCCACCAAATAGAAACAATCTACATGTTCATCAACAGTAGAGTAGATATGAAATTGTGGTATATTAGAAGGTAGAATATCATTCAGTAATTAAAATGAATCAACTATTGCTACATGTAGCAACATGGAATAATCTCACAAATGTAAGGCTGAGTGAAAGGAGCTAGACTCAAAGGAGAAGTAAGTCTCTATAATTTCATTAATATAGAATTGATAAACAAATAAAATGAGTCTACAATATTGGAATTCAGACAGTAGTTACCTACTTGAGGAGTAGGGAAGTTGTAGTGAATGGGAGGAGACACAGTAGCATATCAGGATGTTCTAGTTGCAGTAATGTTCCATATCTTGATATGGATCAGCGCTATGCAGCCACGAACACTGCAACAGTTCACTGAGATGTACACTTATGATTTATTCACTTTTTGCATATTATATGTCAGTGAGAAAATAATTTATTTTTAATAGTAAGACAGTGCAAATACATGAAATTAAAATGACAAATGAGACATAGTCATCAAAATGAAGGAAACAACTTTTTTAAAAAACATGAGACTAATTTGCACAACTCAATGCAAATAAATTAGAAAACCTAAGTAAAACATGTTACTTTCAAGAAAAACACAATATATCTTAACAGAGCCAGGAAATCTAAACAACTTAGTTATCATAAAAGAATAGTTATAAGAAAATAACACAATTATATCTATGGAAAATGCAAAAGAAGGAGGAAATGATGTACATAATACCCAAATTTTTAATTGAATATCAAAAATAAACACCATAAGCAAATAAGAAGTCAAATGGCAAACTGAATAAAATACTTGCAACTTATATCACAGAGTTAATAGCCCAAAATAAAAAACTTTTAAAAACTGAGAGGCACAAAATCCTATAGGTAGATACACTAGAGATAAGAGTAGACAATTTAATCAAAAAGAAATACAAATGACCCTTCAGTTCAGTTCAGTTCAGTCACTCAGTCGTGTCCGGCTCTTTGCGACCCCATGAATCGCAGCATGCCAGGCCTCCCTGTCCATCACCAACTCCCGGAGTTCACTCAGACTCACGTCCATCAAGTTGGTGATACCATCCAGCCATCTCATCCTCTGTCGTCCCCTCCTCGTCCTGCCCCCAATCCCTCCCAGCATCAGAGTCTTTTCCAATGAGTCAACTCTTTGCATGAGGTGGCCAAACTACAGGAGTTTCAGCTTTAGCATCAGTCCTTCCAAAGATCACCCAGAACTGATCTCCTTTAGAATGGACTGGTTGGATCTCCTTGCAGTCCAAGGGACTCTCAAGAGTCTTCTCCAACACCACAGTTCAAAAGCATCAATTCTTCGGTGCTCAGCTTTCTTCACAGTCCAACTCTCACATCTATACATGACCACAGGAAAAACCATAGCCTTGACTAGACGGACCTTTGTTGGTAAAGTAATGTCTCTGCTTTTGAATATGTTATCTAGGTTGGTCATAACTTTCCTTCCAAGGAGTAAGCGTCTTTTAATTTCATGGCTGCAATCACCATCTGCAGTGATTTTGGAGCCCCTCAAAAATAAAGTCTGACACTGTTTCCACTGTTTCCCCATCTATTTGCCATGAAGTGATGGGACCAGATGCCATGATCTTCATTTTCTGAATGTTGAGCTTTAAGCCAACTTTTTCACTCTCCACTTTCACTTTCATCAAGAGGCTTTTTAATTCCTCTTCACTTTCTGCCATAAGGGTGGTGTTATTTGCATATCTGAGGTTATTGATATTCCTCCTGGCAATCTTGATTCCAGCTTGTGCTTCTTCCAGCCCAGCATTCAAATGTTCAACCTTCTTCTTAATAAGAGAAATGTCAATTAAATCTACTTTGAGATGTTTGACAACATAACCTTTGGTTGAAGCTGGGTGAGTCCATGCTTTACTCATGGAAATGAAAAAATGGTATAAACCCTATGGAAAAGGGTTTGACAATAAACATCCTAATACATCTACTCTTTGACACAAAAATCCTCCTTGTAAAAATCTATCACAAATATACACTGGCAAAATACAAAAAGACATTCAAATACATCAAATGCACAAAACCATTCATTATAACACTATTGGGGAAAACTAAATGCTATAAATACCCCAAATCAATAGGAAAGACAAGTCAATTTTGGCACATGCACACAATTCCTGTAAAAAGGAAGGCAGTGTATCTCTATTCACTATGCTATGCTAGGAGAAAAAGGCAAAAGTGGAGAAGAGGATGTACAGTGATATAATTGTGGGAACATGCGTATACTAGCTCTGCACCCAGTTTGGCAGCGAAACCACACAGAAGGAAAATATCCTAGGTAACTTTAAAATGCAGTGTTTGGAATATTCACCCCAGTAGAATACATTCTAAGGACCAAAGAACTGCAAACACAACTTAACTTATTTCAGTAACCACACTGTTGATGTTAGTCTTCATATTATTATTAGTCTAATTTTTTTATTTGCTTTTGTAGGATAAAGAAAATAAATAATAATTTTAGTGCCAAAATTAGGAATGTTGGTGTAGAACAAGAGCAATGCAGGTGTAAGTAGAGTTTAATATTCTTAGTTTAATATTAGACAAAAATATTCTTATTAAACAAAAGTGAAACCTGAATCTGATCTATCCTCTGTATCAAGCTATCAATGAATGGGGAAAAGAGGGAAGAGAAAAAATTTGGAGCAATACCAAGGGGATATGAACAGAAAAGTAAATGAAAAACTCCACAAGCCAAACAACCTTAACAGAAAAGTTGTAAGAAAAAAAAGACAGAAAAGAAGTTACAAATTAAGTAACTCCAGGAGTTGGTGATGGACAGGAAGGCCTGGTGTGCTGCAATTCATAGGGTTGCAAAGAGTCGAACACGACTGAGTGACTGAACTGAACTGAACTGAAGTGAGATACATTAATTAATTACAGTTTATGGACTTTAATTGTATCCTATTTTAAACAAACTATATATGTGCAAAACAGCCAGGATATCTTCAGCTGACCATATTTCAAGGATTTTAATTTTTGGTATGATCTTATGAGGCTGTTTTACATATTGAAATTCCCTAGTGGCTCAGGCGGTAAAAAATCTTCCTACAGTGCAGGAGACCAGGGTTAAACCCCTGGTTCTGGAAGATCCCCTAGAAAAGGAAATGGCAATCCACTCCAGCATTCTTACCTGGAAAAGTCCATGGACAGAGGATCCTTGCAGGCTACAGTCCATACAGTCCATGGGGGTTGCATTGACATGAGTAAATGACTAACACACACTTGAAATTATATGACATCTGAATTTGCTTGATGTATAGAACAGTCTTATGGACTCTGTGGGAGAGGGAGAGGGTGGGAAGATTTGGGAGAATGGCATTGAAACATGTAAAATATCATGTATGAAACGAAAAAAATAAAAAAAAATAAAAAGATTAAAATAAATAAATAAAAATAAAAGAACCAAGCAAGGAAACAACAAGTGGAGATGAAAAGACTGACCATAAATTGATAACTATTGAATCTGAATAGGGAGGGGTTCATAGGAATTCACTATACTGCTCTCTCAACTTTCTCATGTTTGAAATTTCTAGAATTCATTTTTAATGTTTAAAACATGACTTCTCATTTTCATTCATTCACCCATTCATACAAAACTTACTGAGCAACTACTAGTATTCAAAAGAAGTAACAACCATGAAGCAAATTTGAATTTGCCTACATCTGGAGGAAAATGGAGTATAATAATACAAAATAGAGAAAAATAAGGGCAGAATCCTTGTCAATAAAGATGTTCTCTCCTTCTCCATCCATATCACAATGAGAACATTCTATTTTATCAGAGTCAAAATGAGCCCCTTTGGAATGGCTACTTAACCACTCCTCACCAAAAAAGCACAATCATCCCAAAACTCTTATAGGTCTCTACAAGGTGAACCTCACTCCATTCACAGGTAAATTAGTAAAGTAGGTAAGCTGGTTTTAATTAGTATCAGAATACCCTTTACAAGACTTATTATTTTTTTTTTAACCTTACGCAATGCCTTTTAGACCTACCACAGTCCTACACTCACATTTGGTAAACCTGCTTGTTAGTAGGATGTGCTATCTTTATAGGAGATTGTAATCTTTATTACAATTCAGAGAGATATGTTATCATTCCCATATTTTAGATGAGGAAATGAAGGCTTAAATTTAGGTTCATGACAGATTATCAGAAACATAGTACAAACTTTGACTTGCAATCCCATAGAGGTGACTCAAAAAAAAAAAAAAAATAGTCTTCTAAGTGGTTTTCAAGAAAAGAGAGTTGAGAGAGTTCAAGAAAGAGAGAATTCCAGTTGAGCTATTTCAAATCCTGAAAGATGATGCTGTGAAAGTGCTGCACTCAATATGCCAGCAAATTTGGAAAACTCAGCAGTGGCCACAGGACTGGAAAAGGTCAGTTTTCATTTCAATCCCAAAGAGAGGCAATGCCAAAGAATGCTCAAACTACTGCACAATCGTACTAATCTCACACACTAGTAAAGTAATGCTCAAAATTCTCCAAGCCAGGCTTCAGCAGTATGTGAACCGTGAACTTCCAGATGTTCAAGCTGGTTTTAGAAAAGGCAGAGGAACCAGAGATCAAATTGCCAACATCCGCTGGATCATCAAAAAAGCAAAGTGTTCCAGAGAAACATCTATTTCTGCTTTATTGACTATGCCAAAGCCTTTGACTGTGTGGATCACAATAAACTGTGGAAAATTCTGAAAGAGATGGGAATACCAAACCACCTGACCTGCCTCTTAAGAAATCTGTATGCAGGTCAGGAAGCAGCAGTTAGAACTAGACATGGAACCACAGACTGTTTCCAAATAGGAAAAGGAGTACGTCAAAGGCTGTATATTGTCACCCTGCTTTTTTAACTTATATGCAGAGTACATCATGAGAAACGCTGGGCTGAAAGAAGCACAAGCTGGAATCAAGATTGCCGGGAGAAATATCAATAACTTCAGATATGCAGATGACACCACCCTTATGGCAGAAAGTGAAGAGGAATTAAAAAGCCTCTTGATGAAAGTGAAAGAGGAGAGTGAAAAAGTTGGCTTAAAGCTCAACATTCAGAAAATGAAGATCATGGCATCTGGTCCCATCACTTCATGGCAAATAGATGGGGAAACAGTGGAAATAGTGTCAGACTTTATTTTGGGGGGCTCCAAAATCACTGCAGATGGTGATTGCAGCCATGAAATTAAAAGACGCTTACTCCTTGGAAGGAAAGTTATGACCAACCTAGAGGGCATATTAAAAACCAGGACATTACTTTGCCAACAAAGGTCCGTCTAGTCAAGGCTATGGTTTTTCCTGTGGTCATGTATGGATGTGAGAGTTGGACTGTGAAGAAAGCTGAGCGCCGAAGAATTGATGCTTTTGAACATGGTGTTGGAGAAGACTCTTGAGAGTCCCTGGCACTGCAAGGAGATCCAACCAGTCCATTCTAAAGGAGATCAGTTCTGGGTGATCTTTGGAAGGACTGATGCTTGGCCACCTCATGCAAAGAGTTGACTCATTGGAAAAGACTCTGATGCTGGGAGGGATTGGGGGCAGGAGGAGAGGGGACAGCAGAGGATGAGATGGCTGGATGGCATCACTGACTCGATGGACATGAGTTTGGGTAAACTCCAGGAGTTGGTGATGGACATGGAGGCCTGGCGTGCTGCAATTCATGGGGTCGCAAAGAGTCGGACATGACTGAGTGACTGAAAAGAACTGAACTGAAGAAACAGAGTTCAAGAATGAGGTATATTTCAAAACATGAGTGGGTATGTCTGTGTTCTCCCCTAGAATAAGGCTGACTATGGGAGACCAGGAATACATTTACACCCAACTATTGGAGAAGGCAGGTAATGAGGATGCATCCTGAGACGTAGCCCAGGCTAAATGGATCCCGTGATACCCAAAGTATTTGACAGCAGATGAAAGATGGTTGGAGTAGGAAAAGACAACCCCCTCCAGTATTCTTGCCTGGAAAACCCCATAGACAGAGGAGCCTCAGTCAGTTCAGTCATTCAGGCATATCCAGCTCTTTGTGATCCCATGGACTGAAGGACGCCAGGCTTCTCTGTCTATTACCAACTCCTGGAGTTTACTCAAATTCACATTGGATGGTGATGCCATCCAACCGTCTCATCCTCTGTCGTCCCCTTCGCCTCCCACCTTCAATCTTCCCCAGCATCAGGGTGTTTTCTAAGGAGTCTGTTTTTCACATCAGGTGGCCATAGTATTGGAGTTTCAGCTTCAGCATCAGTCCTTCCAGTGAATATTCAGGACTGATTTCTTTTAGGATGGACTGGCTGGATCTCCTTGCTGTCCAAGGGACTCTCAAGAGTCTTCTCCAACACCACAGTTCAAAAGCATCAATTCTTTGGCACTGAGTTTTCTTTGTAGTTAAACTCTGACATCTATACATGACTAGTGGAAAAACTGTAGCTTTGACTAGACAGACTATTGTCAGCAAAGTAATGTCTCTGCTTTTTAATATGCCCTCTAGGTTGGTCATAGCTTTTCTTCCAAGGAGCAAGTGTCTTGCAATTTCATGGCTGCAGTCACCATCTGCAGTGATTTTGGAGACCAAGAAAATAAAGTCTGTCACTGTTTCCATTGTTTCCACATCTATTTGCCATGAAGAGATGAGAATGGATGTCATGATTTTAATTTTCTGAATGTTGAGTTTTAAGCCAACATTTTCACTCTCTTCTTTCACTTTCATCAAGAGGCTCTTGAGTTCTTCTTCACTTTCTGCCATAAGGGTAGTGTCAACTGAATATCTGAGGTTATTAATATTTCTCCCAGCAATCTTGATACCAGCTTGTGCTTCTTCCAGCCCAGCATTTCTCATGATGTACTCTGCATATAAGTTAAATAAGCAGGGTGACAATATATAGCCTTGATGTACTCCTTTTCCTATTTGGAACCAGTCTGTGGTTCCACGTCCAGTTCTAACTGTTGCTTCTTGACCTGCATACAGATTTCTCAGGAGGCAGGTAAGGTGGTCTGGTATTCCCACCTCTTTAAGAATTTCCCATGGTTTGTTGTGATCCACACAGTCAAAGGCATAGTCAATAAAGCATAGTCAATAAAGCAGAAGTTGATGTTTTTCTTGAACTTTCTTGCTTTTTCTATGATCCATCAGATGTTGGCAATTTGATCTCTGGTTCCTCTGCCTTTTCTAAGTCCAACTTGAACATGGAAGTTCATAGTTCACATACTGTTGAAGCCTGGCTTGGAGAATTCTGAGCATTACTTTGCTAGCATGAAGGATGAGTGCAATTGTGCAGTAGTTTGAACATTCTTTGATCAAACTGCCTTGTTAATCTGCCTTTCTTCGGGATTGGAATGAAAACTGACTTTTTCCGGTCCTGTGGCCACTGAGTTTTTCAAATTTGCTGGCATATTGAGTGCAGCACTTTCACAGCATCATCTTTCAGGATTTGAAATAGCTCAGCTGGCATTCCATCACCTCCACTAGCTTTGTTAGTAGTGATGCTTCCTAAGGCCCACTTGACTTCACATTCCAGGATGTCTGGCTCTAGGTGAATGATCACATCATCATGGCTACTTGGGTCACAAAGATCTTTTCCTGAATAGTTCTACACTGAGCCTGGTAGGCTACAATCCACGGCATCCAAAGAGTGGGACAGGACTGAAAGACTGAGCACACATGCATGCACACACACACGAAAGGTAGTAGTTCTGGCAAGTAGTTGAAAAATTAAGAGGCAACATATGTGAAAGGCTTAGCACTTAGTGGTCAATGAAGAGAAGGTAAATTATTATTCCTGGAGGTAGAACCACTAAAGTAATACAAATACTCATTGGAAAAACCATGAGACAGATTGTTGACACTGGGATTTCATGCAGGGAATAAGATAGAGGTCAAGAGGCCATTGTCAAGGCACCAGGTAAAAGTAAAGGGGCTACAAGAATGGTTTGTTGCAGCATCACTCAATGTTTGAGCTGGGAGTACTTAAAATCTCTCCTTAGTTAGCCTACAAGTGAGTGTCTGTGTGTGTGTAAGGGAGAAGAGGGAGGGACTGACTCCATTGGACAAAAAGGGACAAAATTCTGAACTATTAAAACTATACGATGCAATCACTCCTAATGGGGGTATATTTAGCTACAGGAGCACATTGATTAAGCAATTTTGAGATCACTGCTCTGAGGCCAAGAGCACCTCCTTTGGAGCTCAGAGCCAAAGTGTGAATTTTAACTCTTTTGCATACTAGCTTTGGGACTCTCACAAGTTATTTAACCTACCTGAGTCCAGGATTTACAAGATTCTGTAAAGTTTCTCTTTGGGCTTTCATCAAAGCATACAATTTTTGTCTTCCTAATTAAAAATGTTCATGGTTATGTTGCCAGAATTTCACAGTTGAAAGCTTCTCATTAGTAAAAGGGAACCTGTAACATGATAAGAAACTCAAGAAAAATTGTACGGAAATGGGCAAATGAATTAATGCCAGATTAGACAAATGTAGCATCACATAATTTCCTCATACAGATCTTAGACTTTGATCAGGGAAGGGTCATACGTATATCTTCCTTTAACATTTTGAAATTTAGTTCCCTAACTTTAGATTTTGTTTGGCATTCCTTTCCTTGACTAGTAGGAATACAATCTACACATTTCTCCCAAAGATCCATCACTTCCATTTCATCAAATCTTTCCTTCTTACTTCCTTCATTTTCTCATTTAAATTAAGAAGTAATTAGCCTTAAGAAGGTTTGAAATGATCTCTACTTCTTATAATTATAAGGGAAAAAATCACTTTACAGATTTTAAAAGATATATTAGAAAAGCATTATTATTACTGGGATTAATGCCTATGTTTTCTGTTTCAGCATAGAGTTCAGAGAAATTCCCAGCTTGGGAATAAAGTTGAGCTAATCACAGGAAAGATACTCATAGTACTGTAGTTCATCAATAGCACTGGGCAAGCCTTAAGTACTACTCTAATCCTAACTTACTTGTAATATCTCTTCAACAGATTTCTTGTCATCACAGGCAGTCTTTTGCACAATTCATGTTTCTGTATGTCACACAGTATAATGAAACAAAGACCAGTCAAATGCCACAAACCACCCAGAAACCTCTTTGCTGTTTTAAGGAGGCCAACAAATCTATTCTTATTGGTATTCCTATAAACCGTTATAAATACTGGTTAGTCTTCCATGGCCATTTAAGAGACTTTTATATGGTTTTAGAAATGCTCTCCAGCCATATTGCTTTTATCTTTTTTTTTCTTTATTGATTTTTCTCCTTAAGACTTTAATTCACTCTTCTGAGGTTGCTATAGTCAAGAGAGAAATTCTGCAGATCACATAGAGATAACATTCTAACCCAGACTGGGTCACATGCATCTCACATAAGAATACCAGCTTCCTGCAGATAACTGGCCCTTTCCTGCGTTTCAAGCCCTTTCGGTCCCGCTTTTCATTTTTTTCTGTCCCTTAGTATTTGAGACTTAATCTTTCTTCAGTCTTATTCTTCATGCTGAGCTCATCTGAAATGGACCAATAATTGCTACCAGCTAAATCTGGTTTCATCATTCTGAAAATTCCTCATTGAAACCATCCCTGTGGAATAGGAATCTATTCCAAGAATGATCATTTCTTGCAGATTAAAGTGACATTTGGGATGTAGCTCTGCCAATACACAATAGTGTAAGCATAAATAATTGCTGGATGAATTTGATTAAATCTCTAAGAGGTACGGACATATAACATTTGGCTAAATGCATTAACAAAACACCATTTGATACCTAAGTGGAAATATTGTTTAGATCATGTGGTGACTAAACCTTTATAAAGTTTAGTATTCTGCTGAAATATATCTTTAATTTTGATTGTTAAGTAAACCAAGCCCTCAATGCATTGGGAGAATGATAACTTAATCTGTATTATCTTCCAGAAATTGTAGCTATTAAATTCGTAAATATCTCCCAAGTTCCTACATTGTGCTAGGCATTGTGTGAGGCATTATTGAATATAGAGTTAAAAGAGTCACAAGTCACAGTAAATATATATACATTACAAATAAGCAAATAGGTCAATGACATTGTGAGAAAAACATTTGAAGTATATGCTATGATTGAGTCTATTTGGAAAATCAAGGAAGGCTTCATTTGGGAGGACACACTTGATATTTTAGAATAAAATGTCTTCAAGGGAGACTACTAATTTATTCTTTTACAAGTTCTGCCTGCATGTCTTAGCTGAGGTCATCATTATTAATGTCACATTAAACCATTTACTGTTCTGTCATTTACAGGATATTGGCAACATTTCACAACTTACTCCAAGTTCCATCCCAATATCACTATTAGACATAAGTGGGACACAAGGCACTCTGCAAAGAAGGTGAAGTTGATTGGAAGGCTTCCTTTCCTTGTTCTGGTGCCATATTTCTTTCCCTAGCCCCTTAGCATCAACCCTGTATCTTAATCCAGTTTAAAACAACCTGTTAGAGTGTTAACTGCTAAGTAAGAGGCTTTTATCCTTCTGTATGTTTGCATTTTAATAAGCAATAGGAAGAGGAAAATGACTGGAAAATGCAAAACAGTAAAGTTGTAACAGTGGAATGATTGGCAGTAGGGTGATGTTTAGAGAGTAGAGAGCCATTGGGGCCATTTCACCGATTAAACAATGTAGGAAGCTATGGTAAAGTATACTCATACAATTAGTAATGGGACAAACATCTTGACTCCAGCTTGATGGGAACGTTCATTTTTCTGAAAATTGCAGAACAGAAAATGGAGTTGGCAGGATCTAAGTGCCTGAAATTAAAAGATGCTTACTCCTTGGGAGAAAAGTTATGACCAACCTAGATAGCATACTGAAAAGCAGAGACGTTACTTTGCCAGAAAGGTCCATCTAGTCAAGGCTATGGTTTTTCCTGTGGTCATGTATGGATGCAAGAGTTGGACTGTGAAGAAAGCTGAATGTCGACAAATTGATGTTTTTGAACTGTGGTGTTGGAGAAGACTCTTGAGAGTCCCTTGGACTGCAAAGAGATCCAACCAGTCCATTCTAAAGGAGATCAGCCCTGGGTATTCTTTGGAAGGACTGAAGCTAAAGCTGAAACTCCAGTACTTTGGCCACCTCATGCGAAGAGTTGACTCATTGGAAAAGACTCTGACGCTGGGAGGGATTGGGGGCAGGAGGAAAAGGGGACGACAGAGGATGAGTGGCTGGATGGCATCACCGACTTGATGCACCTGAGTTGGGTGCACTCCGGGAGTTGGTGATGGACAGGGAGGCCTGGCGTGCTGAGATTCATGGGGTCGCAAAGAGTCAGACACGACTGAGAGACTGAATGAATTGGATTCAAGTGTCTTAACATCTCCGTTCCTAGTTCTTCCTATTAGACCAACTTACATTACCTCTCAGTATGTATTACTCAATTGTACTAATTTAAATAGTTCAATTAATAATATCCATTTACATAGTTAATTTATAACTTAAGCACTCTTATTCTCATGTTAGCTCATTTAATCCCCTAAACAACCAAATGAGGAAAGAGACCCTGAGGGGTTAAAAGATTTGCGCAAGGTTACATAGTTAGTAGCAGAGCTGGCATATGAAGGGAAGGGTTTGCGTCACTGTCAGCTCTCCTCTGCCAGGGTGGTTGCTGCTGATCTGTTTGGCCTCAGCACTCTCCTACCACTGCCCACTGTGTGCCCAATTGAAGAAACCAATTCCTCATTCAAAGGCAGCTGTTCTATAGTCAAAGATATAAACAGTAGATGTATTCTCTGCTATATTTTAAATGGATAACCAACAAGAACTTAACTTATAGCACATGAAATGCTGCTCAATATTATGGGGCAGCCTGGATGGGAGGAGAGTTTGGGGGAGAATGGATACATGTATATGTAAGGCTGAGTTCCTTGGCTGTTCACCTGACTGTATCTCAACATTGTTTGTTAATCTGCTCAACCCCAGTACAAAATAAAAAGGTTTTGGTTTTATGTTTTGTTTTGTTTTTTTAAAGTAGAAGGCATTCTGAAGCCAGAACTTCTGTTCAAATCTTCCCAAGGTTAATTCAAAGAACATAGCATTTCTGAAGCCCAGGCATTCTAACTTTTACTATTTTTGTATTTATTTTTTTATTATAGAGCACAGAACATGTTACATATTTACAACACCAAAGAGAAAGCTGCAATGACCACAGCAACCAGTAAGTTCCAAGGCACAAAGGTCCCAGAAACCCTGAATACAGCAAATCTTCACCCTGTCATCCCTTCTTGAGTGGTATGAGTGAACTTCCTGTGCAATTCTGAGGCGGAGTCAGCTGAAGTCATAAGAGTTGGCAACCAGTTCCCCTCCATAGTCAGCATTCATTTAGGAAGCTTGACTGGTGGCTTCATAGGACTGGAGAAAGGGGAAGGGGGAGCCAAAGAGAGGAGGAGGATCCCTGGGCAGAAGTCCAAGTTCCGTGGCACTGGCCCCACGGAACTTTGGAAACAAGAATCAGGCATGGGCTGCACAGGTTCCAAGTCACAGGGCTTCCATGGCTGGCAAGCGTCGAGCCGGAAATTCAGCTGAATAGAGCCCTAAATGTTTTTTTGTTTGACATTCATGCTTAACAGAAAATGATGAATCCATTAGCAACTCCTTCCGTTGCCAAAAGAAACAGACTTGCACTTGTAGATTGCTTTCACTCCGCGCTATCAAGCCACTGCATGTGCCGCTTTCACAAAGCTGACAGTCATCTATCATTTTTAAATGGGTTTAGAGGTACAGTCGTCTTTGTCTGAAGTGTGTGGATGTGTCAGCATGAATGCGACTCATTAAAACAGACTGACCCAAACAGTTTAAATAGGATTCACAGTAGGGGGAAAATGTTTTATTTGAGGTTTGTTTGGAATTATTTTGAAGTTTGTCACTAATTTTGAAAAACAATGGGCTCATTTTCCTAACTTCTTTTTCTTCCCTGAGATGTGTTCAAGAGAACAAATAGCTATATTATATGCTGCCTCAAAAACATGTTCTTTTGGAAATGAAGAAAGATTCTATGATTATGAAATTTCAAGAGTTCCCTTGTGCTCTAGAACATTCCACATACTTAAATAACTTCATGAAACTCCCCCAAGTTTCTCTATCTTTCCTGAGTCTCTGACCTCTAAGCCATAAATGACATCTTTGAACAAGATCTTTAGACCCGTTTTTTCATCATTTAGATTAGCCTTAAGGAATACCTTTTGAAGTCAATGATTTAACAAGTGGATTAAATCTTCCATAAAATGGTTTAAATATTAAGAGGAAAGCACCTAGCGATATGCATCTGGGTTCCATAGGGCATCATTTTATTTTAAATACTTCAAGATGTTCAATAAAAATTGAATATGGCCAAACGCATCTCCAGTGAAAGACTGTGGGCATTCAACTTGTTTCCCAATGGCTTTCTTCTCTCCCTGTCTCCTCTCATCTAACATTGATTTTAAGTTCCTAAAGCAGTAATAGAAGTGTAAATTGTAGAAATTAATATCCAAAAAGATTTTCACATATCAATGATGATGAAAGTAATTTGTAGAGTTTCAGTGTGTCTAGTATGGTTGATCTTTTAAGTTTTATATGTGGTTACAGAGTGAGATATTCAAAATATTTAACACATATGAGTCCTGGGTACAGTCAATCAGTACAGTCCCCAGAGCAGGGTCCTGGAAGCCCCTTGCTAAGGCAAATATTAACCCCTGAGGTTGCTGGATGCAGAAAATTCAAGGAGTCTTGACATCAAGGAGGTTGGGGCAGTGGGTGAAGGTAGGTTGGAAGTAATGGGAGTAACTATCAACCAGAGGAGAAAGATTTCATTCCCTCACTATACCAGTGTATATTGGCTGAATTCCAGCCCTAGTTTTACCATCTCTTGTTCATCATGACATAGATTCCTAGCACTTGAGAAAACAAAAGCAAGAATATCCTATTAGTGTTTGGGCATTGCTCTATAGTCTACCACTTCTTTCTGTGCAACCTCAAATCAACTGAGTATTTGCCAAGGCCCCAAGAGCTGTGCAAACAGCTCCACAGGAATGAACAGTTGTTGAAAGTGAGGGATGAGGGAAAAACCCTAAGATAGTGGTGAATTAGTAATTATGATATAAACAACATGTTAAAATGGAAATAGCTTCTTATTCTTCACCCTTTTTAACCCAAGAGGCTTCTAGATTTTTAGCACTCACAAGGCCTGTTCATAGAATAAAACATGTAGAACATATATTTAACTTATGTCACATGTTTCCTTTAAGGAAGTATAATGATTCAACATATTAACCAATTCAATCATTTCTTCCCACCACCACTCCCCAAAAAAGTTAATTCAAAGCAAATATTATGATATCCATTTTTCAGATGAAGAAATTAAAGCAATTTTTAAGGGCCTAAGATTCAAACCAACCAAGGTCCAGTTCAAGTAAACTCTCTTGCATCCAACCCTTATTTGATGGAGTTGCCAAGTGGGCTGACCACAGGTAACATTCATGTAGAAAGAGGATGGAGGAATGTAACAATTCTGTGACCTCATTCTTTACAGAAGTATAGTTAGACATTGCTAGTGGTGTTGGAGAAGACTCTTGAGAGTCCCTTGGACTGCAAGGAGATCCAACTAGTCCACTCTGAAGGAGATCAGCCCCGGGATTTCTTTGGAAGGAATGATGCTAAAGCTGAAACTCCAGTACTTTGGCCATCTCATGCAAAGAGTTGACTCATTGGAAAAGACTCTGATGCTGGGAGGGATTGGGGGCAGGAGGGGAAGGGGACGACAGAGGATGAGATGGCTGGATGGCATCACTGACTCGATGGACATGAGTCTGAGTGAACTCCGGGAGTTGGTGATGGCCAGGGAGGCCTGGCGTGCTGCGATTCATGGGGTCGCAAAGAGTCAGAGACGACTGAGTGACTGATCTGATCTGAGTGTAACTTAAGACACATCAGAACTTGAAACACACATCAAATGTATGGAGGAATGTATTGCTTTTATAGCAAAAGCAATGACGTTTAAAAAAAAAAGTTACTACTTAAGAGTATGAAAATATAATTAAAAGCATTTGATACTTTAAAAAAAAAAGGAGGGGCAGAAAGATCAAAGAGATGCAAAGTTACATTCCCTTTAAAGAATGTGAGCTAGAATGTGGCAGTTCACATCTGATTTTCCCAGGCAACATTCTATAGCAGGAGAGATTGCATTTCTGACCAAAACCTCAAAACTGAAGTCCAAAATATTTTAGTTAAACTATTAGTTTATCTGCAATATACAATTATAAACTCAATAATGTTTATGTAAACAAATATACACTCTATAAAGTTCCAAAGGACAGAAACTGTAACAACCTCATGCCTTGTATTTAATAACAGGAGATTAAATGTAGGCTTCAGAGTAAGAATGCCTAAATTTGTATTCCAGTGTTACTACTTTGTGGCTGTGCAATCTTGGGCAAATTACTCCCTCTGGTTCCTTCTTATAAAATGGACATATTAAT
This sequence comes from Bubalus bubalis, assembly GCF_019923935.1. Taxonomy (NCBI): domain Eukaryota; kingdom Metazoa; phylum Chordata; class Mammalia; order Artiodactyla; family Bovidae; genus Bubalus; species Bubalus bubalis. The sequence goes on along the minus strand of NC_059157.1, from coordinate 130,123,953 downwards.
ACATGGTGAAGTGGTGAGGATTAAATAAGATACGCTTCCTGAGTTTCAACAGAATGATTGGCAGAGTGTAGATACTTGGGTACACCTCTCTTTCACTGACATTTTTCATTCCATTTTTTCATTGAACATTTCCCTTTAGCATTCAAAGACATTAATGATTGAGTTACTGGTCTTTCTGCTGCAAGTTTGGAATTTCCTCAAAAACAATACCAATGCAGCTTCTGGAATACTTGGCCCCTCCTTCTGGTCCTCACCATCCCATCTTTCTCCAACCTGGACTGCCTGCCTAGTTAGCAATGTCATATTTTCTGATGGCCCCAGATCTTGGGTCATAATTTTCTGACATGCTATTACCATCTCCTTGGTCACTTGGTTCTCTTTCAAGTAAGTAGAAGAGGGACTTCCAGAAGCAGGTGTAAGTTATTGAACTCTCCCCCCTTTATTTATTGAAAGTCCAATACATCTTTTGAGTTTACAGTGAGCAAATACAAAGAAAAAAATGAATAAAACTGTCAAATAAGGGAAATTTTCATAAATTATTTATATAATCACATTCATTAAGAGTTGGTTCTGCTCTTGACTGAATTGCTAATGGAGCTAAAATCTTTCTTGGTTCCTATATTATATTTTGTTTCTTTATTAGGCTGGGCTCTCATCATCTCTATCAATTTATTCAGCAAATATGCATCAAGTACCTGCTCCATGCCTGGTGCAGAGTAATTCAGATACAGCACCCGAACTTGAAATATGTCAAATCTATTCGTCCTGCCTCCAGACTACTGGTTCTCAAGCTTGACTGTGAAACAGAAGTGACTGGGAACATTGTTAAACCGCTGGTTCCTGGGCTACTTTCTCAGGCTGGAAGTCTGGGCAGGGGTCTGGGCGGGGTCTGAGAATTTGCATTTTAACCTCCAGGTGGTGGTCCAGGAAACACTTTGAGACCACTGCTGTAGGATCTAATCCCTGTCTTCACCATCACATGTGTAAACTTCCTAACATATAATTAAATCACTCTACAGAGTGAAACCCTATTTGGTTCTCCAACAGAACTAGTCCTTCAGACTCTGAAGATCTGCTTCAGGCTTTCAAGATCCTTTTTTGGCCTCTCCTTGATAATGACTGAGCTTGAGGATGCACTTCCCATTCTAAATTCCTTAGTTCAGTCTAACTCTGTCTCTACCAAACATTATATCTCTCTTTAGAGGCTAAGTTGTGTCCAACTCTCGCGACCCCATGGACTGTAGCCTGCTAGGCTCCTCTGTCCATGGGATTCTCCAGTCAAGAATACTGGAGTGGGTTGCCATTTCCTTCCCCAGGAAACACTGTATAGGCCCCTTTGAATAATTAGCTTCTGTGGAAACTAAAAATCTGGGACTTCCCATTTATTAAAAAGTTGGAAAGAGTGGTAGTCTTCCTTTTATAAGTGTATGGGCTCACTGGGCATATAAAAGCAGAGTTTGGGGAGTAGACGGTAGAATGGTGCTGGAACAGAACCTCCTAATGAAGGCCCAAACCCTGAACAAAGTTGTTCAAAAATATATGTTTAAATTGAAGAAATTATCTAATGACACCAATCACTTTCAAGTACTTATTAACAGAATGTTTTCATTCTACATTTATGTGTCTGAAATAGTAACCAGAAAAGACATCATTGTATAAACATTAATACAGCACACAACTACATCAAAGAAAAAAGGGAACACAAGCTTTCATTTTCATTCAGTGAGATCAACCTAAAATAACTTACCCGTAGTTTTGTTTGAATTCACCAGGCGAAGTTTCAGTATGTGGTAAATTCTTAGGAAGCAACTTTAAAAGTATGATATGCCCTTTTACTAAAGTGCAACCTTCCTGTATTGATGTATTTTATGAGAAATGTTGCTTCTATTAGAAATGTGCACCAAAATAAGCATTTCTAAATAACTTGAATAAATTTTCAGGTATCACCGAGAAATGGATTATGGTATTGGATTGCTAAAATCATCTGATTTGGGAATTGAAGCTAGGAAAGAATGAGAAAGAAAGAGATAAAGATTATAGACAGTCAATACTGTGTATAATAATTACCATTTTCTTTCTTTCTCAGAAAACTTTTATGTTCATAGCTGTTGTTTTTTTTTAATATTTTGCTTGTGGTCGATCTTCTAAATGAACGTTGTAGAAAGGTAGAAGAAAATATTTATCAATAATGAAGACAAACTTAATAAAACTGCCATGGAATATGTGTGTGTGTGTGTGTAAGAGGTAGGGTGGTGGGGCAGGGGGCAAGCCTGTGCCACTGGTATACATTTGGACGTCTAATTTGGTACCTGTATTTTTTTTTTATCATGTCCCTACATTTGTAACTAGAGAATCATGTGATGGGTGAGTAGTTTTCCAATTGCACAAACTGTATCAACCAGTAAATCGGCCACATTCAGCCCATCTACCCTTGCTGAGGTCTCGTACAGGATCTGGAAGGGAAGGGAATGTCGGGAAGGATTTGTGACCAATTGCAATCAAACAGGGAGAAGGCAATGGCAGCCCACTCCAGTACTCTTGCCTGGAGAATCCCATGGATGGAGGAGCCTGGTAGGCTGCAGTCCATGGGGTCTCGAAGAGTCGGACATGACTGAGTGACTTCACTTTCACTTTTCACTTTCATGCATCGGAGAAGGAAATGGCAACCCACTCCAGTGTTCTTGCCTGGAGAATCCCAGGGATGGGGGAGCCTGGTGGGCTGCCGTCTATGGGGTCGCAGAGAGTCGGACACGACTGAAGCTACTTAGCAGTAGCAGCAGCAGCAATCAAACAGAACATCTGTAAGATTAGTAAACAAATCCCAGTAATGACATGTGATGGTCTCTATGTCTTCAAACCACTGGAAAGACAGCCTAAAAAGACAAGTCTAGAATTAAGCTTTTTTTCATGATTATCCATATTAAACAGATACACACAAAGAGCATCAACAGAAGCCAAAGGCCTTTTAGCAGTAGCCTGGTGTGTGCAAAGAGCAATGGATTTGAATTAGGCACACTTTGGTGTGAATCACAGCCTCAGAGCTATGGCCTTAGTCTTGTTCTCCAGTTCTGTTCATTGTAAAATAGAAACAGGATTATGTTGTGAGCAATTTAATGTCCTAATATATATAAAGCATCTGAACTGTGCCAGCACACAGTAGGCACACAGTAAATTACAGCAGTAGTGGGAGAACAAGAAGTGAATCACTTACACTGTTACATGCAGCTCTCCTTAGAAGGCAGACCTCCACAAAACTTTTTTTTAAATCAAAGCTGCTTAATGTGTGTGTGCTGTATAAAGAAAGAAATGAGTGAGACTGAAATAATCATACTTCCCTAAAGATGATCAGATTGACAGAAGGAAAGATTTCCCAATAGCTTCCATGCCAGACATTTTTAAATACCCACTAAGTTCCTGGCATTGTTCTCAAAGCAGCGAAAGATAAAGAATTTCTCAACATTCTAATGACAATGGTTTAACCTTTTCAATTGTGGCTGCAGGTAGAACCACCTGGGAAGATTTCAAAAATCTTGATGCCCAGGCTGAACCTCATACCAATCAAATCAGAATCTTTGCAGGTGGGATTCACTCTCCTGGTGATTCCAGTGCATGGCCAAGATTAAGAAGTGATGATGTAGGAGACAGGTGGGAAAACAACATGAATATAGGTAAATAACCACCATGTGACAGTGATAAAGAAATACTTGTGAAAAAAATTAATGTAGCGGGAATTGAAAAACATCTATAAGGAGAGGCAAACAGAGAGAGTTTCAGAGAAGGATCGGTGTTTAAGCAAAATTTTAAAAGATGCTACATTCATACAGGAGGCATCAGCAAGGCATGAGTCCTACAGCAGAGGGATGACAATTTCATGTGAAAGACAGGAGATGCAGGTGGTGTTTTGTGTACATAAAGAATAATGATGCACTTGGCTTTTTTTCATAAACTTACATATTAACCCAACAACCCTGCCCCATTTGACTTTGGTTTTTCAATTATTTGCACAATCCTCGTGGTCCAAATTGCTTTCTTAAAAATAATTTTATTGGGATATTGTTGATTATTAAACAGATACACACAAAGCATGTTGTGTTAGTTTCAGGTGTACAGCAAAATGAATCTGTTACTATACATATACGTATATCCACTCTCTTTTAGTTTCTTTTCCTATATAGACCCTAATGGCCCAAATTTCTATATTTATCTTGAGATCTTAAGGTCAAAACACATAAGAAATTATTTTAACAATGCTTACATATTTTATTTTATGTAGAAATTAGACCCTTCATATTCTCACAAAGAGTATGAGGCAACAAACTTTATAGCACTTATAAGGTAGCAATTTTTAAGGCAGAGCAGAAATCATCTAGGAAAAAATCATTATGCCAGAAAGTTAGAATGACAATGTTTCTGAAATTGAGTACTAAATATAATCCTGATATTCCTGGCAGTCAATGCAATAAGGGGAATATGAAACCATTGTTTGACAAAAGAAAGTATGTAGTTTATTTGAAAAGGCAAATACTGCACATTGCAAGAGTCTGGGAAGAATGTGTTCCATGTGGGAAGCACATTGGATGAGGTAACGAAAAACGCCTTCAACTCACTTTATCCACAGCATGGTCCTTGGATGCTTGGAGAACTTGGTTGACTTCAACTCACTCTGAAATCAAGTTCTTCCTACTCATTTTTAAATCACCTCTTCTAAGATTATTCACATTGAATTGATGTGCCCATTCTATTTAGAGAAATGCATTTGCTCTCCCATCCCTCCACTTTGGAGAAAAAACCTTCAATGATCTTTCTGCTTTCTTGCTTTGTTGACATATTAGCATACACAATTTGTAAACCTTACATTTTAATTCCTCTGTGGTGCCAAGAGTAATTCTTAAGGAATCATTTGCCCACCAATACTGTTCCAAATCCATCATGTTCTTAAAAGAAAACATAAGTAGTAAAACCCTCTTGAAATTTAAGGCATTTGAAGGAGTTATATTCTTAAGGCATTCAGTCACCATATTAAGGTATATAAGCAAATTCTCATAAGCTTTCACATGCCCAATTTGGCAAGGGATCATCCATATGAATAGCCCTTTGTTTTCACTCCCATGAAATGTACAGGTTTTTACAGAACTCAAATTGATTCTAGCAATTATTTAAAATTCCTCAGAAATACCTTAAATCTCACATCTTCATTTCTGAGTAGGGACAATGCCAAAATGCCAGCAGTTGAGTACTTTTAGATTAAAGGTAACATCCCTTTTGACAGCCTTTCACAGACACAGGTGAACAGCAGTTCATATAAAGCAGATACATCCAATATCTCACCTTATGCATCTTGATGGGGGAATCCTGTGGTTGACTCATCTAAGACATGAACCTTGGCCATAATTTCTCAAGACTGATTTATTGTCAGTCCTGCTTAAAACCTATGCTACACTCAACAGGTCATGTTTTAAGTGGAGGTTGTACATTTTTGTCTATTATTGCATTGCCTTGCAAGATCACATATCAGCTCTTTTTGTCACTTTTAATTATAGCTATAGCAGCAAATTATCTCACACATATCTAAATGTCTACATTTTTAAAGCATTGCCTTTTATTTAAGAGATGCTGATGACAAATATAACTTAGCTATTTTCTAAGACTGTGCCTTCTGCTGAACCATGCTCTCTTGTTCTCCTCTCCTTCAGACTAACAGCTTGTCATGCAAAATAGCTGGAAGTTTTTGAGATTTAATCAGTGAACATGAACAGAAAACTATGGAAACAGTTTCACAGGGAAATGCAGGTCAGAATCAACTCTCACTGAATTTTTTAGGACAGAGATGGCAAACACAGTCATAAATGGTTAACACTCCTTTGTAGAAAGGTAGACACTAACTTATAGATCACAAGCATTTCTCCTTAAGAACTTGGACATGGCTTCAGAATTCTTTCCGATCAAGGGCATTGTGTAGACATTATTAATTGATTAAAAGTGTACTTTGCTGACCTTATTTGCCACCCCTTTCCTAGGACCTCAAATTGGCACAGCCATTGAAGGTAATTTGACTCAGCCCAGTAGTATTTTCAGTAGTCATGTATGGTTGTGAGACCTGGACAGTAAAGAATGCAGAGCACTGAAGAACTGTTGCCTTTGAACTGCGGCACTTGGAGAAGACTCTTGAGAGTCCCTTTGACAGCAAGGAGATCAAACCAGTCAGTCCTAAAGGAAATCAACCCTGAATACTCACTCATTGGGAGGACTGATGCTGAAGCTGAAGCTCCAATATTTTGGTCACCTGATGTGAACAGCCAGCTCATTGGAAAAGACCCTGATGTTAGGAAACATTGAAGGCAGAAGGAGAAAAGAGCTTCAGAGGATGAGATGGCTGGATAACATCACTGATGCAATGGACATGAACTTGAGCAAACTTTGGGAGATGGTGAGGGACAAGGAGGCCTGACACGAAGAGTTGGACATGACTGGGCCACTGAACAGCAACAGCAACAACTGGTGCTTAAACTCTCTCTCCAAAATCTCCACCAAGTGACCACGCAGCTCCCTCTTGAACACTTTCATTAGACTGAATGAACCAACTCCATGCAAAAGGACCTACAAACTCATGTACAAAGAGACTGAGCAATTAGATTATTTGTATATATGTAAAAACAGATTGGGAGTTCATGAATTGTCTTCTAAGTAGTCCTCTTTGCCATGCTCTACTACTGACTCTTAGCACAGCTCTTTGAAAATAAAATGGGAAAGATGAATTTCTATTGTTCTTTATTTCCTAAGAAGAGCATTTCATACCCAAGAGTAAACTCTTTGGTATTTAGAAGACTTTGCCTTCCAAGAAAAAGTTTGTAGAGGTCTTCTGAACAGGATAGTCTGAAAATTTGTGTGATAAATGAAAAGAGAGATGAACTGGGAAGAAGCCAGGAATAAAGAAATCTGGGAGAGGGACAGGAGTCTGATCCCTTGTGGCCCAGATTTCACTGTCATTGTTTTTACCATTCACTCCCTTTACCTAACTCCCATGTAGTCAAAATCTTCACTTCCTCTCCTCTCCATTTAAAATTCTCAGTTTGACTGAGTTGATTAATGAAATTTACACTAAAACATAACTAGCCCTTTCATAAAACATTTGAATCCAAAAGAAAGACCTGTTAGTGCAAATGAATCTCTAATTTTTGAAGCTATTTATCATATAGCTTAGTATCCCTTACTTCCCATAAATTGATTAGAATTACAGGAAATAAAATCCATGTTATTTGTTATCATTTAATAAAATGCAGTCAAATGATTAACTTTTCTTGAATTTTACGTTATTGTACTTTCCAGAATTCTGATCAAGAACACCTGAAAATCTAGGAAATGTTTATATTAGAATATTCTAACCAGGAACCTATAAACTCTAGCAAATCATTAACATTGGAGAAAAAAATGTTAAATAACAATTTGCTATGTGAGGGTTCTATTATTTTTTTAAGTCTTTATTGAATTTGTTACAATATTATTAATAATTCTGTTTTGTTTTGCTCTATTAATTTCTGTTTATGTTTCAGCTTTTGGGCCACAAGACATGCGGAATCTTAGCTCCCTGACAAGGGATCGAACATACACCCTCTGCTTTGGATGAGCTGTCTTAATCACTGGACCGCCAGGGAAGTCCCTCTAACTATTCTTCATTCACTGTTGATCTTAACTAAGGTTAGTCTTAAACTGCAATGCATACACACGCAAAAACAAAGAATCTCAAAAGAAAGAAGGTACTTCTAAGACCTAAATGATGTCACAGAAATCATTCTGACTATAGTGTGGGCCGAAAAGGCCACAGTGACTACTTTAGTGCCCAGTGTAAACCTTATTGGCTGAACCATGCTCTTCTGTAACCAAGGGATATTTGGAAATTGTTGCTATAAAGATCTACAAAAGGTTTTCATAAATTTGGTATATATACTATCTCATCTGGTAGCTGTTTCAGAAATTAATAAGGGCAGTCCTTTCTTTAAGTGATTCGGTGAAGCATAATCACTGATGTTCTTTAAGATTAATATAAAGCAGGCAAAATGGAACAAAAGTTAAATAGTACATTCAATATTAAATCTGGAATTGATCTGTTTTATGCCTAGAATTTCATTCAGCTCCTTAGATTGACAATAATAATTAATGGAATGCCTCAGAAGATTAGAAAACCAGCTCGTCTGCATCTCAAATAAGCCAAGTCTTACAGAAGTTCAAAGTATGAACAGGTAATTTTCATCATGAAAACATTCATATTTTTCATTTACACAAATGTAAAATTATCACATCTCATGTTGAGTTGATTAGAACTTATCAATCTCTGATCAGCTAGTACTTTAAGAGCTGACTCTAGAGGACTTATACAGTCAACAAGTTTGTAAGTATAGTATAATTTATAACTTTATTTTTCTCCTGAACCCTGGGGCAAAATATCACCTTCTACTATGCTAATTCAAAAGAAAGAACTGGATAGTTATCCCTATGGTAACAGAAGCTCATTTTACCCCTAGCCCATTTCCAACCTGTTACTAAATTACTAAGCACTGGAGCAATGCATCAAAGAGCACAGAGAGATGCTGTTAAGGTAATGAAACCAAACACTATCCACTTAAAACATGTTGTGTCAGCTTGGAAATAAGGATGGATAAGCCCCTTACTTTCTACTCGCTTCCATATAGCTGACCACCTAGCAACTGTTACATTTTCTAAAGTCATAAAACCAGGACTCCTCTCTACAAAACAAAAACTACTTCCCAGAAGGAGAACTGACTTTCTAGGACAGAGAAGTTGGTTGTTTTTTTTTTTTTATGCTCCAAAACATGTATTTTGAATTCTTTTGCATCTCCATTTTTCTACATTAATGAACAACGAGGTGTGTTTTCTTTGGAAGCAATTTTAAAGTGTCTATTAGCTGCAAAACACAATTACATTTCTTTAGTACATCCAAGAGTCCAGGAGGCCAAGAATGAGATTTTCCGTCAGTCAAGGTTTTCAAAGGTTCGACCCAGAGAATTGGGACAGGCTGTATTCCTTGCTAATGGTGCACTACCAGGATACTCTAATATCCTGCCGAGAAGAATCTTTTACTTGGAAATTTAAAGTCTCATCTGACAGAACCTATGCCGGCAGGAGCCTCAATTTATCTGCTCTAGAGGAAGAGCATCGAAATCCAATCTGAGGGAATCCAAACCTTTGTTTCCATGGTGAGGTTTCCAAAAAGCTACTGAACATTTGATTCTATCCATTTTAGTTGTGGGGTGTGGGTATATTTAAGAGTCTACCTTAAGTTAACACAAAGGCACACAGAGCATCAGTCATTTCTACAGTGAGGAACCAGGTCATTGTGAGAAGACATTGTAGGCATTTACCTTGAAAGGTATTGGGATTGTGTGCACCTGTTAGGTTAACTTGTCCAAAAAATGAGGGGGCTGAATTAGATGATCTCTGGAGCCCATCTTAGGTCTGCACATTAAGAGGTAAGATGGCTCTGTGATCTTGATCAAGTCACTCAGCATCACTAATATATGTTTCCTTCTAGCTCTGAAACAAGTCCACGTATCCCTAATATAATTTCAGGGATTGTATTTTTCCCTTAAAATTAACAGATATTCATAGAAATAAGACTTGTGTTCTATATGCTACCTAAGGAGGGAGGTGAAAAATAGGGAGTAAATGTTTGTTCCAGGAGTTCATTCTATTGCAAAATCAGATGGGTAAATAACCAAAAAGTATACTTAAGTAAAAAGTACTTAAGAATGTAAAGTTTTAGTAATTAAATCAAAGAATAACAATTGATGAACAGCAATATTTGCCACTGAAACTAATGTTAATAGGCCTCCACCTATTTGCCTTTTTCATGTCAAAAATCTCTTGCCCACCAGTCCTAAATTCTTCAGTGAATATACAACAGGCTTTTTCAAGAGTCATTCCTTGAAATGGCTCTCCATCAAGTTTAGGATCCAGTATGAGAGTCCTCTAATGACTTGGAAATATATGAATTGACCTAAGACCCATCCCACAAAATAAAATTCCTGAAGGCAAGGCAGTATAAAATGAAATGAAAAGGGTGTGAGATTTGGGTTTAGAAGATTCAAGCAAAATGAACTTGGTATTCTGTCTCTGTTCCTTTCTAGCTGTGAAGCTGGACACTGCTGTTAATATCTCTGGTTTTCAGTTTCATCATCTGTAATATCATGGTAACATTACCATCTTCAAATGATTGTCATAAAGATTAAATGGAATAATGGGGGAAAAGCAGTAAGCCTCCATAAATGCTAGACCTACATGTTGAATTTATGCAACCTTGGATCAATATTTGTTTACAGATGGCCTACTATGTACAAGGCATGCATAAAATGCTACATATTAAATGATGGAAAAGATTCATTCCTACTGTATGATAACACTTTGATTAGAAACAATCCAACCCTGAAGAACCCACTTGCCTTGAAATTAGAGCTCACCTTTTCCATGGCAAACTCCTCGAGGGGGAAAAAACTTGTTGTTGAAACTAATCAATCGCTCTCTTTTCCAGAACATGATATTCTTATTTGCTAAATATATGTGTGTGTGTGTGTGTGTGTGTGTGTGTGTGTGTGTGTGTATGTGTGTGTGTGTGTCAACTGATTTGTATGAGATACAGAAGTCTTAGCTAAAGTTTTGCTAAGATGTTTATAAATCCATAGGGAAAGAAGACATAAATATATGACAAGACAAAGAAGTAATTAATTTCAGAAAATATTCATTATAGCTTCATAAACCTACTGGACTTTTAAAGAGAAAAGAAATATACATGGCTCCTTCCCTCAAGGTATTCACAATCTACTTGGGGAAAAAAAAACAAAAAGACATAAATTTCATGCTTTTGAATGGTGGTGTTGGAGAAGACTCTTGAGAGTCCCTTGGACTGCAAGGAAATCCAACCAGTCCATCCTAAAGGAAATCAGTCCTGAATATTCATTGGAAGGACTGATGCTGAAGCTGAAACTCCAATACTTTGGCCACTTGATGTGAAGAACTGACTCATTTGAAAAGACCCTGATGGTGGGAAAGATTGAAGGTGGGAGGGGAAGGGGACAACAGAGGATGAGATGGCTGGATGGCATCACCAACTCAATGAACATGAGTTTGAGTAAACTCCGGGAGTTGGTGATAGACAGGGAGGCCTGGCGTGCTGCAGTCCATGGGGCCGCAAAGAGTTGGACACAACTGAGCAACTGGGAAATGAACTGATACGTCAGCTTACATCAGCTGAGTCAACTGAGATGTCCAGGCAGAAGTTCTAATATAACTTTGTAGCAATGGTGAATGGCCCTCCTTAAGGAATGGGCTAAGGAAAAGGTGGAGTTCGACTTAACTTTGAAGAATGGGTAAGATTTAAATGGATATGGGGACAAAAGTTCAGATTATTGGAACTTGTATTTAAAGGTCTTGGTGTTAATAGAAAAATGAAAACATGTCTAGGGGTTAAAAAACAATATGAGATGGGGATGGAAAGACAGGGCATCTTACAATGGTGCAACATCTATTCAAACAATTGTTTTCCATTGGCCTGATAGCGATGCCTAGAAGACCTGCTGTTACCTCTTATTCCTGTCAGTTGTTCTCTTAGACCGCAAGTGAAAGTTCTACCAAAACCATCAAACTTTCAGTTACTGACAGCATGGTCAAAGTCACAACTACTCAGTCCATCAGAGAGGTTTAGTAAAGGATCTGTGTCCCAGCAGTGAGGTGGTTATTATGTTATTTTTTTCTATTTCAAAGCAGGAAATGTCCTACTTACATTTAGTAGACATTACCAAGTCTACTCTTGCTTTTTTCCTTACATCTTACATCAGAGAGCTGAGCATATGTCCCAGATGCAGGCCATAGAGTGCAGATCCATGTTGTAATATGAGACTTATTAAAGGGTTTTAAATTGTATCACTGGAGTTCAAAATTATGATACACATCTTTTGCATTAGAAAGCCCTGCTACATTGGCAATATACAATCATGTTGAACACTACTTACTCTCAACCCAGCAATTGTAGTCCATGGTGTATTTCTAGAAAAATCTTCATACCTAAGTGCAAAGAGACAAGTAAAATAGATAGCATACAATGCTGTGATGAAAATTTAGAAACAATATAAATGTTCATTATTAACAGAAGAATGGATGTATCACATCATAATTCATATAACTGATGAAGTAAAATGAATTAACTAGAGGTGTGTGAATGAACACAGGAAAAAAAATCTCACTTCAAATATAATTTAAAGCAAAACAACATTTGTACAAGGATATAGTCAATATATTACCATATACGTAAACTTTAAAATCTTGCCAAACAATATTATCTAGTGGTTATTGATACATTCATATTTAATAAAGGCATTAAATTACTATAGTGTTTTGAATGCAGTAACAGAGGGGCACACAACAGACTTTACCTGTATCTGTAATGGTATATTTCTTAAAAAATATTTCAAAGCAAATATGATAAAATGTTTAGAATGCTAAACAGTGATTTCTTAGACATAACATTGTACTTTTCTACAGGGTTCTAATATTTCATTTAAAAAGAAAACTGAAGAACAAAAGATGACCGTCCTCAGTAAAATGGTTTTTGGTTAATTTTAATTTTATTTTTATTTTTAATTGGAGGATAATTGTTTTAGAATGTTGTGTTGGTTTCTGCCATACAACAACTCAAATCAGCCATGAGTGTGTGTGTGTGTGTGTTTATATATATATATATCCCCTCCCTCTTAAATCTCCCTCCCACTACCCCCACCCTGCCCCCTCATCCCATTCCTCTAGGTCATCTAGAGTATCAGGCTGGGCTCCCTGTGTGTTATACTCCAGCTTCCCACTAGCTATCTATTTTACACATGGTAGAAGGAAATGGCAACCCACTCCAGTATTCTTGCCTGGAGAATCCCAGGGACAGAGGAGCCTAGTGGGTTGCCGTCTATGGGGTCGCATAGAGTCGGACACAACTGAAGCAACTTAGAAAAAAAAAAATGTATATATGTCAATGCCACTCTCAATTCGTCCCACACTCTCCTTCCCCTGCTGTGTCCACAAGTCCTGGTTTTTAGTTTTGGTTTCTTAAGTGGTGAGAAATTTTGTGTACCACTTTTCTTTCCTTCTCTCTTTCTTTCTTCTATGCAAGTTTTAACGTCTCCACAAGGATATGCAGGAACTTTAGAAAAAGATTCCATAACAATTCTTTATAGAAATTAAGTAGTGGGGCACAAAGAAAAGGATCTTCTACACTTCTAACCAGATTATTTTTCTCTGCACTTAATTTTTTAAAATAAGAGGTCACTAATCACAAATTTTGGAGTTGGAGAATTTTCAGTCTCCCCAAAATATCAGAGCTCAGAAACCTCTGAGACTGGTCCAAACATTTGATAGTGGGTGTCTATTTTCTCCTCAGTCATCCATAGAAGCTTTAACTTCTTGAGTTTGGCTAAATCCACTCCAATATCACATCTCCCATAAATGTCACTCTGGATCAAGATAATCTCTATGAGATAATCTTTATGTGTGTACTGTTTGCTTTCAACTGCATCGACTCTAAGAGTTTTCAATAATTGCTCTTGGAGCTACAAGGTAAAGTTGCTATTCTTGTGAAATATGAAGGGAAGCTTACCTGTTTTTACCTGTAAACTGAATCCAAGTAAAACAACTTATAAGTGGTCAGTCTGGAGTCTTCCCCTCACCATGAAGGTTCACCACATTTGTAGATGAATGTTTTCTACCTAATCAATATAAACTTTGGAAATAATCCAAGCAGGCCATCAGTCTAGAAATTTCCTTTTATTAAGTATATATTTGCCATGTTTACATTACTCTTTTATTTTTATTTCTGAGGATTTCAGGGTCATGTAATCTATAATGCAACTGAAAATACTCCAACCAGCAATGATCCAGGAAGACATCAAAAACACCCAGACAGAATAAGGCTAATATTTCCTCACCAGGTGTCTAGCCTCTTAATCTAGTGATAATCTCACATTCCAAAGGAAAAGGCACCAAGACCCTCCCAACCAGTGCTCTAAGCACTTACTTCTCCACCTAGGATTACCAGCTTGTTGAGCAGCAAACATTCTCACCTGCATCAGAGGTGGGGGTTGATCTCCAATTGCTGAGAATAGCAGCATCTGAGGAGTAAATAAGAGCCCAGGAAAAACTTTTTTTAGAAACTAAAACCCAGCAACAAACTTGTTGGTTCCAGATGCAGGTGCCAAATTATCTGGGGTTTTATTTGTGCTTCCTGAGGTGGTGGCCCATCTTTTGAATTTGGAATTAAAAAATGATCTTTTTTTATAGGTATGCTTTAGGTTCTGTGATGAGAGGGGATGGCCCATCTTCCTTGAAACAGGATAAATATGCATATTTCTCTAGGGCTGATTTGACCCAGACTCTAAGCAGGGTCAGGGATCTTACCTGACAAAATGCTTGTGATGAGTGGTGTAGGGGGAAAAAAAGCAAACAAAATTTTTTTGATCTGATTTATCATCCAATTGCTAGAACTCATCTTAGACAATTCACTGTTTCCTCAGAAAAATGGAGTTTGGCTATTAAAATATCCTTTATCGGGTTTCTAAGTGATCACTCAGCAACTGTTAGTATGGGGGAAAGGACACAGGACTAGAATAAGTAAACATGAGTTGTAATCACAAGTTGGCCACCACTTTGCTGTCTACAACATCAGAAAAGGAAGGGCCCAAGTCACGGATTTCTAACGTTGGATATTACACTTGGAATCATTTGGGAAGTTAAAAAGCAGCAGCAACAGCAATGTCCTGCCTGACCCTTTCCTAAACCAACAGAATCAGAAACTCTGGGATGTGGGACCTAGCACTGACATTTGTAAAACGCTCCCAGGGTGATTTTAATAGAGAGCCAGTTTGAAAATTAGAATAGTGTTTCTCCCACTTTCATGTGCAAGAGAATCATCTGGGAGCTTATTAAAATCCGGGTTTGGATTCAGTAGGTCAAGGCTGAGGCCTTGCTGACAAGCTCGCAGGTGAGGCAATGCTGTTGATCCATTGAGCACACTTTGAGTAGCAAGAAACTAGATGATTTCCAAGAGCCTTTCTAGCACTGATTCTGTGAATCTGCATTTTTCACTTTCAACAGAAGTGTCATTTTCCCATCTAAGATCACCCATCTCAGAGGAATGCCTTTATAATGTCATGCACTGTGCTAGGGTCTATGAAATAATTTAATGCTCCTGAGCAGTCAGGAGATACTTCAGAATCTCCTCTTGTGGTGCCTGATGCAACACCATGAACATTATCACTGACTGGTATGATAGAAAAACTACAGGGGATTTGGCAGAATTCACATAAGTAGGGAGGCATCACTTGGTGTGTAGAATTGAGGGTGTATATAAGGGAATGTACACAGGGACATCACACTCAGAAATCTGTGCATCTGTGTGCGTGTGTGTATGCGTGTGCCTGGGGTGCAGTGCAGGCTGGAAATTGGAGCAATTTAGGGAAAGCTTCCTGAAGAAAATGATTTTTGATCTGAGTTCTAAAGATGAATAAAATTCAGGAATTGGTAGGGGTGTCCAGACAGAAGGAGCTGAGTGTATAAATACCTATAAGGATGTGAAGAAGAGACTGAGAAATCAGATGACCAAAGTAGCTTGATTTGGCTAAAGCATAAAAAAACCATGAGACTTAAAGAGCTCTGTTCTATATTTATTTTTTCTTTAAATAACCAGCTCTTCATTTTGCTTATCCATTAAGTAATTTCCCCTTTATTTTTTAATTTCTGAATTTACTATTCCTTCATATTTATTTGGTTTATTATTATTCTGCTATATCTTTTTGTTGGATTCTTAATTCATTTATTTCACTATTTTTACTTATAAAAAAGTAGCTAATTCTGTAAATTTTCCTGTAGGAGTTATCTTGACTAAATCCCATAGGTTTATGACAGGATATCCTAACTGTGGTTCAGTTACAATTTTATTTCCATGTTTGGCTCCAGATTTATTTGAATGTCTGGGTGCTTAGAGTTGTTGGCTCTTCTTTGGTTATTAATTTCTGGTTTTGTTACACTGTAGTTAGAGAAGTAATCTGAAGGATTTTGTTTTTTAGTTCCTAAGGATATATGTTTTTAACTTAAAGAAAAATTTGTTTTTTGTTTTGCTGTACAACAATGTGAATCAGGCGTAAGTATACATATATTCCCTCCCTCTTGAGCCTTCCTCCTACCTCCACATATCCCACCCCTCTAGGTCGTCATAAAGCACTGGGTTGAACGTCCTGTGTTATACAGCAACTTCCCACTAGCCGTCTATTTTACACACAATGTATATATTTCAATGCTATTCACTCAATTGGTCCCACCCTCTCCTTTGATTATTTTACTTTGTTTTGTTTTTAAATAAAGGGTACAATGATGAAAAAATATGAATAATAAGGGGGTAAGGCAATGGCACCCTACTCCAGTACTCTTGCCTGGAAAATCCCATGGGCGGAGGAGCCTGGTAGGCTGCAGTCCACGGGGTCGCTAAGAGTCGGACACAACTAAGCGACTTCACTTTGACTTTTCACTTTCATGCATTGGAGAAGGAAATGGCAACCCCCTCCAGTGTTCTTTCCTGGAGAATCCCAGGGACGGGGGAGCCTGGTGGGCTGCCGTCTATGGGGTCTCGCACAGAGTCGGACACGACTGAAGTGACTTAGCAGCAAGCATTGGTCAGACAGGACTTGAAAAATCTTACCAAGCAGTTGAGTCATTATCCTAAAGCAAGAGAAGGCCTTCAAAGTGTTTTAAGCAGAAAGCAACATGACTTACAAATTTTAGAAATAACTTTTGTGTGCTGTATGAGCAATCGAATCACAAAGGCAGGCATATATGTTAGGGGGTATTTTATTGAGAATGAATGAGGCCGGCTCTTCCACTTCCGGGAAATTCTTCTACAGATACTCAAAGATGCCCAAAGGTATTTGTGCAAGTACATTGATTGCACTACTGCTTATAATGACAAAATTTGTAAACATAGATGATGCCTGTCAATTGGACACTAGTTGTATAGCTTCTGGTATATTCATGCTACGAAATATTGTATGACCCTTAAAAAGAATGTAGTAGATCTATATGTATTAAGATGTTAAGATTTCCAAGACATATTATAAAGAGAAAAAAGCAAATCACAAACAATTTTTTTAATATGGATCCCAATTACATACAATCAAAAATGTATTCTCTATACCTGTATAGTATATGTGTATGTCAATTAACAGGAAAAGGACAGAAAAGATACATTTCAAACGGATGACAATGTCTTCCTTTAAGGAAAGGAATGGAAGACAAACAGCAACTTCGGTCTATAAGCTCTGGTTTTATTGAAGATACTAAGAGAAAAAGTATTTGTGTATCACTTTTTGTGTAATAAAAAAAAAGGAATTAATTGTGATCTTTTTTTATTCTTCAATAGCATGAGTTTTGCCTTCATCTAGTCTAATAATTTCAACAATTTTAAATTCTAAATTTCTGAAAAAATTAAAACTTAAGTATCTTTTAGGAATTTAAAAGTCTGAAAATTTCTCCTTCGCCCCCTCCAAGACTGTGCCCTGAAGGTCACTTCTTCTTTCCCCCAACCAAGAATTAACCTTTCTTTAATTCTCATTATGCAGCTACCCTAAACCTAAGATGACTCAGGATACAATCCAAACTTACACTGGTTGAAAATCATTAAAAAGATTAAGTAACAAGCAGAAATCAACAGGGTTTTTAAAAAAGGAAGTTTTTCTCTTTAGCCTTCTAGGCGCTGAGAGTTTTTAGTGCTGCCACAGTTTTCTAGAAAGATCCTGTGATGACCTCTGAAAACAATCCTGGACCCCCCACAGCTGCTCTTGGATCCCGGTAGAACCAATTCAGCCGTGCACTGAAGGGAAAGTTATAAATTGCTTAGAGGAGGTTACAAAAGGGAGCGACCAGCGTGGCTTTTGTTAGGGTAAATCTGGGCTCCCCAACCTGTTAAGATGCTTTGAAAGACGTAACAAAATGATCTATAAAGGCAAACCAGTGGGTGTCATTTCTTTAGATATTCAAAAACCTTTTGATTGGGGAATACACAAAAGGCTGAGGAAGGTTAGTAACCCTGGGATAAAAGAAAAATTTCCTTCATCAATTAAAAAACAGTTATGGAAAAATGAAGACTAGAATTCCAATTTCCCAAATGGAGAAAGACTAAAATGTTGACATTGTTCAGCATTTATTATTCAATGTGCAATTGAATAGAGAGCTCCTGGAAGAAATCAATTATCTAAAATTGATTTTAAATGGTATAAGTAAAATTACAAAATGTAAAAACAAACTTTTAAAATAACAAACATTTAATTTCCTTTCTGGTACATGCTTTCTGGTATAGTACCTAAGAAACATTCACCAGCACTGATAATGCTGTTTCTTCTTTTCTCATCAATCCTTAACTTTTCATTTGAATTTTATTTTAAATGTTGTGAAGACTTTCCTGATACTTAACCTGAGGGTCTTTTTTTCTTGTTCTTTTACCTAATTCGAATTCACTAGGTGTTAATCCTATCTAAACAAAGTCAACATAGAAACAATAGCAACACTAAGCTTATTAATAGTTATAACATTTGGAGCTTTTCTCTGGGGAAACTAAAAATTTTAAAGACACGCCATTCAATAATTATCTAATATAAATGATGTGATGACATGTTATATGTACTAGAAAGAATAACAAAATCTATATGATACCAACTTAATCCCACAGTCTCTAGGAAACCTCCAAATTGATGAAGCATCAAGCCAGGGAGGGACTGCATTTGCACTGGGAACTCAGAACTATTCGGCTGGCAAAAGGGAGCAGAGCAAAAAGATGCCAACTGTATATAAAAGTAGAGTTGACACAGTGACAGCCAAACAGCATGTCCGTCTCATCAGCCTGCTCCAAAAATACAAAGCCAGTGCAATGGAGCCAGCTTCTTAAAGGCCAACGACTCTACCTTGATGCTTTACATCCTTGTAGAGCAATTGAGATGGAAAAAACCAACTATCTCCAAAGCTGAATGATAAATAATCCATGGACAAGGCTGCCGCAAACAGATCAGGTACAATAAAGTACCTGTGGAGTTAAGAATGTTACACTGACCAGGACAACAATGCCAAGGGTCAGCACTTCTAAACAGCATAGCAAGAACTTGCAGAAGAACCCAGCAATCTGAACCTGGTCATGGATCAGCATCTGATTTAAGTGCACTGAGTTCTTCCTACTGAGCTTCACACCAGCCCCAGTTCCAGTGCCTGTCTTTGTCCCTGTTTTCATCACTCCATGGTAAACTGAAAAATATGGGCAATAAAGGGAGGTTTTTAAAAAATAAAATTATATGTATTCAATTGTTTTTATTTTTAATAATCTTACCTTTATGAAATGATGGTTATAAAGAATAGTGGTAGAAGTAATAACATTGTTTTAATGATAAAATAAAATGTGAGCAATCCTGTGGTTTTTCCATTTAAAAAATTGTTAATTTGTTCAATCAAAAAATCTGGGGACTGCTGGTGCAATAGTTGTAAATTCTGACTGAAAACTTTAAAAGATTTGGTTCAAGTCCCATCTCTGCCATTTATTGGCTGTGTGACCTCCTTTAAGCCTGTTTCTTGGTTTGTTGAACAGAAATAACAATATTGCCTACTTAATGGGTTGTCAGGAAGACTATGGAGGTAATGCATAAGATGCTTAGCACAAAGTGTGGGACACTATAATATCTGGGTGTTAGCTTTTTAAAAAGAGCCAAAAGAAAAATCACCACTAACCACCTCTGGCCCTCAGGTGTCTCATCTCTCAAAATGGGCCTCTGACCTCAAAGACTTCTTTGTTGTTCTTCAGTCACTAAGTCATATCTGACTCTTTTGCAATCCCATGGACTGTGGCCCTCCAAGCTCCTCTGTCCATTGGATTTTCTAGGCAAAAATATTGGAGTTGGTTGCCTTTCCTTCTCAAGGGGATCTTTCTCACCCAGATATCAAACCTGTATGTCCTGCAAACCCTCAGAGACTTCTACATCTCCTCTAATTATGACATCCTGCATCCCACTCCATAACTCTAGGGACTTCCCTGATGACTCAAGTGGTAAAGAATCTACCTGCAGTGCAAGAGACATGGGTTTGATCCCTGAGTCAGGAAGATACCCTTGAGAAGGAAATGGCAACCCAGGCCAGTATTCTTGCCTGGAAAATCCCATGGACAGAGGAGCCTGGCAGGCTATGGCCCCTGGGGTCACAAAGAGTCAGACACAACTTAAGTGACTGACCACCACCGTAGTTCTTGTCCTTCTACTCTTTCTAAGCTGTTCAAGTCCACAACTGCTCACAGCTCTAAGTTGAACAGATGATGCTCCATCCATATAATGAACTACCCTCCTGACAGAGAAAGACATACAATTATATTATTAGTGGTAAAAGCATAGTTATCAATACAAACAAGTTATTAATGGCATGATCCAATTTTTGTAAAATTAAATACATACAAACATTAATTTCTAACTCATCTGCCAAAACTCCCTAATTACTCAAGCCAGGGGTGTCCAGAAGTAACACAATATGAGCCCCAATGTGAGCCATATTTGGAAAATTAAATTTTCTAGTAGCCACATTAAAAGAAACAGGTGAAATTTAGTTTAATGACATATTGCAAAATATTTTCATATGTAATCATTATAAAAAGTATTACTATTTTACATTATTTTTTTGAATGCGGTCTTTGAAATCAATGAGTATTTAATACTTTCTTATATCTTAATGTGGACCAGAAGCATTTCAAGTGCTTGGTGGCCACATGCAATTCACAGCTACCACCTCAGACAGCACCAGCCTAGGCAGTTAGTCCCTCCTCTTACATCAAATTAGAATTATCAGGAAACTTGTCTTATTCATCTTATATACCCATAGCATAAAATAATTCCTGATGCCTGTCGGGTACTCAAAAAATACTAAGTTTGAATGAATATATTTAATTCAAAGTATTATTGGGGGACTTTGCAAAGAGTCGGACACGACTGAGCAACTGAACTGAACTTGCATTTTTATTTTTTTTAATTTAATTTTATTTTTTAACTTTACAATATTATATTGGTTTTGCCATATATCAACATGAATCCACCACAGGTATACACGTGTTCCAACTTACATTTTTAAACCTTATATTGGTCATGGGATAAAAGACACTACACCAATTCTGAGAAAGAGCTTAACAAATTTGGAAAGTATCTCTCTGCACTCATATTTCATAAGCAGCCTCCTACTTTGTCCAGAGGTAAAGCCAGCCATGTAGAAATGCAAGTTACCCCAAGAAACTAACTAAACATATTTATAGAACTAAAGATAGCACCAAAATGTATATTATAGACAAATGTTCAAAGATAGCAGGACTGAAAGAATGGATATTAATAATAAAACCTTTGTTAAGTGCCAGCTATGTCAAAATACACACAACATTTGTCAGTTCAGTTCAGTTCAGTACTCAGTTGAGTCTATCTCTTTGTAACCTCATGGACTCCAGCACACCAGGCGTCCCTGTCCATCACTAACTCCCGGAGCTTACTCAGGCTCATGTCCATTGAGTCAGTGATGCCATCCAGCTATCTCATCCTCTGTTGATCCCTTATTCTCCTGTCTTTAATCTTTCCCAGGATCAGGGTCTTTTCCAATGAGCCAGTTCTTCACATCAGTTGGCCAAAGTATTGGAACTTCAGCTTCAGCATCAGTCCTTCCAATGAACATTCAGGACTGATTTCCTTCAGGATGGACCAGTTGGATCTCCTTGCTGTTCAAGGGACTCTCAAGAGTCTTCTCCAACACCACAGTTCAAAAGCATCAATTCTTCAGTGCTCAACTTTCTTTAGAGTCCAACTCTCACTTCCATACATGACTGCTGGAAAAACCATAGTTTTGAGTAGATGGACCTTTGTTGGCAAAGTAATGTCTCTGTTTTTTAATATGCTGTCTAGGTTGGTCAAAACTTTTCTTCCAAGGAGGAAGCATCTTTTAATTTCATGGCTGCAGTCACCATCTGCAGTGATTTTGGAGCCCCCCAAAATAGTCTCTCACTGTTTCCATTGTTCCCCCATCTATTTGCCATGAAGTGATGGGACTACATACCATCCATGATCTTAGTTTTCTAAATGTTGAGTTTTAAGCCAACTTTTTCACTCTTCTCTTTTACTTTCATCAAGAGGCTCTTTAGTTCTTTGCTTTCTGCCAGAAGGGTGGTGACATCTGCATATCTGAGGCTATTGATATTTCTCCCTGCAATCTTGATTCCAGCTTGTGCTTCATCCAGCCTGGCATTTCACATGACATACTTTGCATATAAGTTAAATAAGCAGGGTGACAATATATAGCCTTGACATCCTCCTGTCCTGATTTGGAACCAGTCTGTTGTTCCATGTCCAGTTCTAACTGTTGCTTCTTGACCTGCGTACAGATTTCTCAGGAGGCAGGTCAGGTGGTCTGGTATTCCCATCTCTTCAAGAATTTTCCACAGTTTATTGTGATCCACATAGTCAAAGGCTTTGGCATATTCAATAAAGTGGAAGTGGATGTTTTTCTGGAACTCTCACTTTTTTGATGATCCAACAGATGTTGGCAATTTGATCTTTGGTTCCTCTGGCTTTTCTCAATCCAAATCGAATATCTGGAAGTTCATGGTTCATGTACTGTTGAAGCCTGGCTTGGAGAATTTTGAGCATTACTTTGCTAGGGTATGAGATGAGTGCAATTGTGCAGTAGTTTGAGCATTCTTTGGCATTGCCTTTCTTTGGGATTGGAATGAAAACTGACCTTTCCCAGTCCTGTGGCCACTGCTGAGTTTTCCAAATTTGCTGGCATATTGAGTGCAGCCCTTTCACAGCATCATCTTTTAGGATACGAAATAGCTCAACTGGGATTCCATCTCCTCTACTAGTTTTGTTTGTAGTGATGCTTCCTAAGGACCACTTGACTTTGCATTCCAGGATGTCTGGCTCTAGGTAAACGATCACACCATTCTGATTATCTGGGTCATGAAGATCTTTTTTGTATAGTTCTTCTGTGTATTCTTGCCACCTCTTCTTAATATCTTCTGCTTCTGTTAGGTCCATACAATTTCTGTCCTTTATTGTACCCATCTTTGCATTAAATGTTCCCTTGGTATCTCTAATTTTCTTGAAGACATCTCTAGTCTTTCCCATTCTACTGTTTTCCTCTATTTCTTTGCATTGATCACTGAAGAAGGCTTTCTTACCTTTCCTTGCTATTCTTTGGAACTTTGCATTCAAATGGGTATATCTTTCTTTTTCTCCTTTGCTTTTCAGTTCTCTTCTTTTCACAGTTATTTGTAAGGCCTCCTCAGACAACCATTTTGCCTTTTTGCATTTCTTTTTCTTCAGGATGGTCTTAATCACTGCCTCCTGTACAATGTCATAAACCTCCATCCATAGTTCTTTAGACACTCTGTGTATCAGGTCTAACCCTTTGAATCTATTTGTCAGTTCCACTGTATAATTGTAAAGCATTTGATTTAGGTAATACCTGAATGGTCTAGTGGTTTTCCCTACTTTCTTCAATTTGAGTCTGAATTTGGCAATAATTCATGATCTGAGCCACAGTCCTCTGCCAGTCTTGTTTTTGCTGACTGTATAGTGCTTCTCCATCTTTGGCTGCAAAGAATATAATCAATCTGATTTCAGTATTGATCACGTGTAACATCCATGTGTAGAGTCTTCTCTTGTGTTGTTGGAAGAGGGTGTTTGCTGTGACCAGAGTGCTCTCTTGGCAAAACTCTATTAGCCTTTGCCCTGCTTCATTCTGTGCTCCATTTATCTTTACTAAAATTCTGTAAGGTAAGCTGGTGGAATAACATCATAGAGGGAAAATTACTGTATATAGAATCATTAAAACAAACAAAAACTCTTCAGATTTGAATTCTATCTCTGCCAATTTCTACCTCTGTGACCTAAGGTAAGTCTCTTAATCTCTCTGGCCTCTTTGGTAAAATGGGCATTAAATTAACTTGCTCTTGTTCAGTCACTAAGTCATGTGTGACTCTTTGTAACCCCATGAACTTCAGCACACCAGGCTTCCCTATCCTTCACTATCTCCCTGAGTTTGCTCAAACTCATGTTCATTGAGTTGGCGATGCCATCCAATCATGTCATCCTCTGTTGCCCCCTTCTGCTCTTGCCCTCAATCTTTCCCAGCATCGGGGTCTTTTCTTCAGTGAATAGGCTCTTCGCTTCAGGTGGCCAAAGTATTAGAGCTTCAGCTTCAGGCTCAGTCCTTCCAATGAATATTCAGGGTTGATTTTCCTTAGGATTGACTGGTTTGACCTCCTTGCTGTCCAAGCGACTCTCAAGAGTCTTTTCCAGCACATTTCAAAAGCATCAATTCTTGGTGCTCAGCCTTCTTTATGGTCCAGCTCTCACATCCCTACATGACTACTAGAAAAACCATAGCTTTGACTGTATGGACCTTTGTTGG